>NW_028319074.1:0-262500 GCF_062004578.1 Staurois parvus
TGTATCTATTGCAATATGTTTTCACTTCAAAATTCATTTTTGAGTTTGTTGAAATTCGTTTATATCGTGATTTAGAAATTCGGACATGTCCAAGTTAAGAAAATTTTTGTCCAAATTTTGATTTGGAACAAAACGAACCGCACATGTCTAGTATTCGGTTTCCACCTGATGCTGGCTGATGGGAAGGTATTTCGGTCCCCCCCTATTAGTGCCTCTCGCATTTGGATTTGGAACAAAACGAACTGCACATGTCTAGTATTCTGTTTCCACCCGATGCTGGCTGATGGGAAGGTATTTAGGTGCCCCCCCCCCCATTAGTGTTTCACGCATTTGGATTTGGAACTAAACGAACCGTACATGTCTAGTATTAGGTTTCCACCCGATGCTGGCTGATGGGAGGGTATTTAGGCCCCCCCTTAGTGCCCCTGACATTTCAATTTGGAATGTAACAAGCCGTACATGTCTAGTATTTGGTTCCACCCGATGCTGGCTGATGGGAGGGTATTTAGGTCCCCCCATTAGTACCTATGGCATTTCGATTTGGATTGAAATGAGCTGCACATGTCTAGCATGCTGTTTCTACCCGATGCTGGCAAATGGGAGGGTATTTAGGTCCCCCTCTATTAGTGCCTATGGCATTTCAATTTTGAACGAAACGAACTGCACATGTCTAGTATTCTGTTTCTACCCGATGCTGACTGATATGAGGGAATTTAAGACCTCCCCCCCCACTTTTTAGTGGCTCACGCATTTCGATTTGTAATGAAACAAATCACATGTCTACCTGCTACTTCCAATGGTAGACCAGCAGTAGAATGGCCCCTTTGAATTGGCCCTATCTATAACTTGGGGCCCATTGAGGCAGTGTGGGTGGGAGGGGCGATTTTAATAGTCCCCCTCCTCCTGAATCACCTGTTCGCTAACAGGGGACATGCAAATTTTTTATTTTTAGAAGTTTTTTTTACCTCTAGCAGCTTGTTAGCGCATGATAAGTAACACATCGGGAATGAAATATGACCGAGGAAGCTGAGTAAACGGTACTGCATTCCGCTCTAATAGAGATCTAATTTGTTTGGAAGTTAAAAGAAACACGCCTGGGGTTATGGACGCTACCTGCCACGCAGGAAGAAAGATCGCCTGCAAAGTGCGCCGTCTAATGAGGAGCAGGAAAGCGTCTTCCACTGGCGGCCAGCAGGGGTCTCTCTTCCATTCGCTATGGATTCGCCATCCGCTGACGGCCTCACCTGGAAAGCCTCCAGAGTTTATTACACCTTGCTGCTTATGGAGCTCCCATCACTAACAGAACACAATGCGTCTTCTGGGCTGGATCCCGGGGTTCTGCATCTTCTGGGCCGGATCCCGGGGTTCTGCATCTTCTGGGCTGGATCCCGGGGTTCTGCATCTTCTGGGCTGCATCCCGGGGTTCTGCGTCTTCTGGGCTGCATCCCTGGTTCTGCGTCTTCTGGGCTGCATCCCTGGTTCTGCGTCTTCTGGGCTGCATCCCGGGGTTCTGCATCTTCTGGGCTGGATCCCGGGGTTCTGCATCTTCTGGGCTGGATCCCGGGGTTCTGCATCTTCTGGCCTGCATCCCGGGGTTCTGCATCTTCTGGGCTGGATCCCGGGGTTCTGCATCTTCTGGGCTGGATCCCGGGTTCTGCTGCTTTTATTGCCTTTGTTGTATAAATGTTCTGCGCAGGAGAAGAGTATATATTGTGACATAAACACGGGCTTATTTAAAAGAGAATTTCAGGCAAAACCCAGAAGTCAGAAATATGCAATAGAAAAAAAAAAGTCTTCGAAATATCTGTTTTTTATGCATTGTACTGAAGAAAACCCCCCCCCCAAAAAAAACACGGTAGGGGGGGTTTAATGAGCTTTAAAGTAGATCTAATCATTAACCACTTCCAGTCCGGACGCTTTCCCCCCCTTCCAGTCCGGACGCTTTCCCCCCTTCCAGTCCGGACACTTTCCCCCTTCCAGTCCGGACGCTTTCCCCCCCTTCCAGTCCGGACGCTTCCCCCCCCCTTCCAGTCCGGACGCTTTCCCCTCCTTCCAGTCCGGACGCTTTCCCCCCCTTCCAGTCCGGACGCTTTCCCCCCCTTCCAGTCCGGACACTTCCCCCCCTTCCAGTCCGGACACTTCCCCCCCTTCCAGTCCAGACACTTTCACCCCCTTCCAGCCCGGACACTTTCCCCTCCTTCCAGTCCGGACACTTTCACCCCTTTCCAGTCCAGACACTTTCCCCCCCTTCCTGTCCGGACACTTTCCCCCCATTCCTGTCCGGACACTTTCACCCCCTTCCAGTCCGGACACTTTCCCCCCTTCCTGTCCGGACACTTTCCCCCCTTCCTGTCCGGACACTTTCACCCCCTTCCAGTCCGGACACTTTCACCCCCTTCCAGTCCGGACACTTTCACCCCCTTCCAGTTCGGACACTTTCCCCCCTTCCAGTCCGGACACTTTCCCCCCTTCCTGTCCGGACACTTTCACCCCCTTCCAGTCCGGACACTTCACCCCCTTCCAGTTCGGACACTTCCCCCCCCTTCCAGTCCGGACACTTTCACCCTCTTCCAGTCCGGACACTTTCCCCCCCTTCCTGTCCGGACACTTTCACCCCCTTCCAGTCCGGACACTTTCCCCCCCTTCCAGTCCGGACACTTTCCCCCCTTCCAGTCCGGACACTTTCATCCCCTTCCAGTCTGGACACTTTCCCCCCTTCCAGTCCGGACACTTTCCCCCCCTTCCAGTCCGGACACTTTCCCCCCTTCCTGTCCGGACACTTTCACCCCCTTCCAGTCCGGACACTTTCACCCCCTTCCAGTCCAGACACTTTCACCCCCTTCCTGTCCAGGCCAATTTTCAGCTTTCAGCGCTGTCACACTTTGAATGACAATTGCGCGGTCATGCAACACTGTACCCATATGAATTTTTTTAGCATTTTTTTGAGACAGATAAAGCTTTATTTTGGTGGTATTTATTCACCGCTGGGATTTTTATTTTTTTTGTTATGTAAATTAAAAAGTCCAAAAATTTTGAAAAAAAGTGTTTTTCTTATAACATTTTGCAAATAAATAATATTTCATCATAAATCTCGGCCAAAATTGATTCAGTTATATTTTTAGTAAAAAAAAAAAAAACCCAAATTAGTTTATAACCAAAAATTATAATTTTTAAACATTTTATTTTACATTTTTTTTTTTATATTATTATTTCTTTCTTTCTTTCTTTACATACTGTCACCCTAGCAGTACAGTCACCATGGTGACACTGTACTACTTGTGGGGGGTGATGAAGATTTTTTTTTTTTTTTACACTGATTGCTTTTACACTCATAAAGGATGTAAAAGCAATCATTTCTCCTCTCTGGCTGCATTCTTGCAGCCATTGAGAAATACTGTGAGAGCTGTGATTGGTCACAGCTTGGCACATGGTACATGGTACAAGGCTGTTGTGAATGGCCCTGTACCATGTGATCTCGGTGATCATTCACAGATTTCACACGTAGTAAGCAATGATGTCAGAAGTGATATCTTGCTTACTACTCTGCATGTAATCACTGATTGGCCAATCAGTGATCACATGATCGGGACCTCGCACAGAGGTCCCGTCCGATGATCAGTGTTCCACTGTGTCCGGAGGACACAGCAGGCACCGGATCGCGGTGCTGCGCACTCCCAGGGAGTGAGCACAAGCAGGATGCGGGGAGGCCGTTTATAAACGTCCACCCGCCCCTGCACTGCCACCATCCGGCCGTTTTTATACAACGGCCGGATGGGATGTGGTTAAAGGATTCTATAGGATTGCAGGCAGGTGCACTCTGCTTTCTCCACTGCAGGTGGCGCTCAATGGCAATGGCATAGCAGAAAGTCAAGAGGAACAAGGTTCATCTATGGTTTCCTGGTCCAATTGGAAGTGATCCGGATGGACGCTGCTACCCCATGTGACTCTGGTGGCCATCTTGGGTCACGAAGAGTCTATTTAGGACCCTGGCTCCTGAGTTTGGCACGCATTCATGTGGGCAGCATAGGGACTGGTCACCCGTCTTTTGGGGAAAGTGAATAGTGATAGGGAAAGGGTTTAGATGAGTAGGGACAGGATAGGGACACGCTATTCTTCCTGGAATCCTTCCATCTGGAATTATGGCCCATTGTTGGAGTCAGTGGATGGAATAGTGTCCCATGGGCCAGATAAAAGCAAGCAAAGGGTGGCACCTGGCCCATGGGCCAAAGTTTGGAGCCCTGATATCATCCTCACTGAACATCTTCCAGATGAACTTTTGGAATGCTGATTTCAAACCAGCTGTCCTTGTCACTAGGGGTCTCCCTGTTTAGCTAAGCACCACATAAATAGGAGGGTGGGGAGAAGATAGTGGTTGCTGTCGGTGGCGTTTTAGAGAACAGACAGGAAGGACAGGTATTTCTGAGTTAGGACCTCATGGGAATTCAATGGCCTCACCAGCAGAGATCGTGCAGTACAGCAGACCACTCCTTTACCTGCTGGGGAACACTGGAACTCCCCCTACCCTTCAGTGGGCCAGACCAGGATAGCTGAGGAACAGATTAGGCAGAGGATGGGACTTCATACAACAAAGAAGGGGCTACCATGTGTTCAACTAAGCTATATCGTGCCCTTCATGTATCCATGAAGAATTTCCTGCATGATCAGTGTTTTGCCATTTCACGTTCAGTAATGCAAGAAAGAGAAAAACATGGAGTCAGGAGTCAGTCTCTTCCTTGCCAATTAAAGTGGGTGGTCTATACGTGGGGCACCTTGTGTGGAACTTGGCTTAGTGAGAGGTGGTGGTGCCCTGGTGAGTTGAGTCTGCCACCATGTTGGTAAAGACAGGTCCCCTGAAGGCACCATATACCCATGACCTTTACATAGGGGACCTTGTGTGGAACTTGGCTCAGTGAGAGGCTTTGGTGCCCTGGTGAATTGGGTCTGAATTGGGTCTGCATGTTGGTAAAGAAGGGTTCTTTGAAGGCACCATGTACCCATTACCTTTACCTAGTGAACTTGGTGTAGAGTTACTCACCCTGAGGTCATCACAGAGGACAAGGGGGCACTCTTTAGGTCTGGAGAAAAAGAGATTTAATCTCCAAATATGGAAAGGTTTCTTCACAGTAAGAGCTGTGAAAATGTGGCATAGACTCCCTCAACAGTTGGTTCTGGCCAGCTCAGTGGATTGCTTTAAAAAAAGCCCTGGATTCTTCCCTAGATACACAGAATATAACTGAATACTAACCTTTATAGGCAAAGTTGATCCAGGGAATATCCGATTACCTCTTGGGGGATTGGGAAGGAATTTTTCCCCTGTAGGGGCAAGTTGGATCGTGCTTTGCTGGTTTTTTTTTGCCTTCCTCTGGATCAACTATGGGTATAGGATTATAACTTTTTTTTTTTTGGTTGAACTGGATGGACGTTTGTCTTTTTTCAGCCAGATTAACTATGTAACTATGTAACCTGGGGAAACTTGTGTTGGACTTGGCTCAATGAGAGGCATTGCTGCCCTGGTAAGGTGGGTCTGCCATCATGCTGGTAAGATAAGCTCTTTATCTGCGCCATGAACCCATGGCCTATACCTTGGAAACCTTGTGTGGAACTTGGCTCAGTGAGGTGATGGGTCCCTGGTGAGTTGGGTCTACCACCATGTTGGTAAAGACAGGTTTCTTCTTGAAGACACCATGTACCCATGACCTTTACCTGGGGGTTCTTGTGTGGAAACAGGCTGAGTGAGAGGCCTTGGGTCTCTGGTGCATTGGTTCTGCCACCAAATTGGTAAAGACGGGTTCCTTATCTGCAGCATGGACCCATGGCCTATACCTTGGCAAACTTTTGTGAAAGTTGGCTCAGTGAGAGGTGGTGGTGCCCTTGTCAGTTGGGTCTGCCACCGTATTGGGAAGAGGAAGAGTTGGAAGAAACATTCCCTGTTGGAACCATTAGCCCAGCAGCCTTGAGACTGTGTGGTTGCCATAGCCTGAGATGAACCAGGTTAAAATTGTAGGAAATGGGGCCCTGTTAGCATTGTGTGTCTAGTGAATTTGGGGGGGGGGGGGTTCATGATAGGCTGTGGTGGGATGGAAGTCTCCTAAGTCCCCAGCAAAGTCCCTCCTGTAGTTCCCCTAGCCTGGAAACTGGCTTATCACCCAAGGAGGAGCGACTAAAGCACCACACCTCAGGGGTGAGGTACATAGGGGTGTGGAGTGTTTCTTCTGTACGGTTCATTGGCACAAAATGTTCATATAATAAAAACATTTCCAGTCATCCAAAAACAACCAAAAATCAAGGTACAGTTCAGTATCAGCTACTGAAATTTGGCAGTCGAAAGGGGATGCAGGTGTCACAGTGTGTTACAACCCCAGATCTTCTTTATTCCATCCACAAGACCTGAAACTGTCCCTTTGTACCGGGGATCTCTCTGGGCTGCTTCTAATGACATTATTACTGACGTTTCGGTTTGCCAGAGACACTTAACCCTTCCACCATCAATAAAAGAAAATGCATTAGATGGAGAGGTTAGAGGGAATCAAACCACAGCGAGCGAAATGTCAGCTAAACTGGAACACAATATACTTGTTTTGATTTCCTCCCTTTATACGCCGACTTCCAGGCCTCCGAAACGCCTGCCAATTGAAGCAATTCAGTTCCGACTAAACAACCCCGTATCTGTTTCGCTTGACTTAGAAATCACATTAATTCAAAGATTATTCCTCTGCACGCTGCACGGCATATTCACAGGTACGTTACACAACTGACAATTTGTCAGCGCTCCCTCCAAGACTTCTACATGGGGAATAGGATCCAATTTGGATCGGTTACAAGCGAATAAACATAATAAACTTCAAAACTGGGCTCCTGTAGAAACAGCGCAGCACAAAATCAGAGTTACAAAAAATGGCTGTCTATGGGAAAAGGAAAAACGAAAGGAGACTTGGAAAGGAATATCGTCAATGGCGTTTTTTTTGGAAGGTGGACTGACGCAATGGGTGTAACCAGGACCGTGGATAAGGGGGTACCACAGGTCCTCCTGTACGGGGCCCAGACCAGCAGGGGGGCCCAGGCAGCTGGGTAAATCGTATGTGTGTAGGGTGGGTGATCAGCAATTACTGGAACTGATCCCCTGTACGGCTCTCTGTGCAGCAGCTGAAAGACGGCTTCTTCTCCTCTCCTTTCCGCTAGCATTCAGCTGCTGCAAAGAAAGAGACATACAGAGTTACATAGTTAGTCTGGCTGATAAAAGACAAAAATCCATCCAGTTCAACCATAGAAAAAAAAAAGTTATAATCCTATACCCACAGTCAGGGCGGACTGACAACTCATGGGGCCCCCGGGCAATAGGGGATCATGGGGCCCCTGTGTCCTTGCCCACACTCAAAAAAGCCTATGAAAAAGGTACCAGGGGCATCTCATGGGGCCCCCTACTGACCCCCAGCCCTCGGACAGTGCCCGAGTTTCCAAATGATCAGTCCGCCCCTGCCCACAGTTGATCCAGAGGAAGGCGAAAAAAACCCCCCCCAGCAATGCATGATTCCAGTAATTGCCCCCTCGCCACACCCATCACCTCCCTGTGCACCATACGTTGTTGCCCAGGCCCCTCTGTGTTTCCACCCCTGCAGTTCTCCTTGGTTTCCTCCTCTCCTTCCCATCGGTAACTGCAAGCATACAATAGGATCCTTAAGGATGATGAACACAGCAAGTGATCAGTACCTCTTACTGTGTTCATTCATAACTGAAGCATAGTATTTTGTGCTTTTTTTTTTGTGGGGGGGGGTGGGCCCTGTAAGCTTTGTTGTATGGGGCCCCGTGGTTTCTAACAGCAGCCCTGTGTGTAAAGGGGTGAAATGTGCACTAGTCTGTATAAACCATGGCACTATGGAAGGGAAGATATCATCTGCTTTCTAAATATTTAAAATAGTTTTAAGCTGTTGACACCCATGTAACATGTACACTCCCCGGCCCCTTTATTAGGTCCACCTTGCTAGTCCTGGGTTGGACCCCCTTTTGCCTTCAGAGCTGCCTTCATTCTTCGTGCATAGATTCCACAAGGTGTTGGAAACGTTCCTCAGAGATTTTGCTCCATATTGACATGATAGCACCACGCAGTTGCTGCAGATTTGTCGGCTGCACATCCATGATCCGAATCTCCTATTCCACCACATTCCAAAGGTGCTCTATTGTATGGAGATCTGGTGACTGTGGAGGCCATTGGAGTACAGGGAAGTCATTATCATGTTCCAGAAACCAGTGGGAGATGGGTTGAGCTTTGTGACATGGTGCATTATCTTGCTGGAAGGAGCCATCAGAAGATGGGGACACTGGAGTCATAAAGGGGTAAACATGGTCAGCAACAATACTCAGGTAGGCCATGGCATTTAAACAATTTTCAGTTGATACTAAGGGGTTCAAAGTGTGCCAAGAAAATATCCCCCACACCATGACACCACCAGCCTGAAGCATTGATACAAGGCAGGATGGATCCCCCACACCATGACACCACAACCACCAGCCTGAACCGTTGATACAAGGCAGCATGGATCCACCACACCATGACACCACCACCACCAACCTGAACCATTGATACAAGGCAGGATGGATCCTCCACACCATGACACCACCACCACCAACCTGAACCGTTGATACAAGGCAGGATGGATCCACCACACCATGACACCACCACCAGCCTGAACCGTGGATACAAGGCAGCATGGATCCACCACACCATGACACCACCACCACCAGCCTAAACCATTGATACAAGGCAGGATGGATCCACCACACCATGACACCACCACCAGCCTGGACCGTGGATACAAGGCAGCATGGATCCACCACACCATGACACCACCACCACCAGCCTGAACCATTGATACAAGGCAGGATGGATCTACCACACCATGACACCACAACCACCACAACCAATGCACTTTGCTGGGGGGGGCAGGTTGGCTTTAAATACACATTTCAAGTCATGGATCCTGAGCAGCTCCCCTCTGCACAATTCTGAAAGTCAGGAAAAGAACAGAGAAAAAAATATTCAAAATATCCGACGCATAATAGACATAATCACTGAACAATCGGTAATCAGGGAGAGATGTAAATTGTTAGCTTCAGGATTTCACTAATAGTATTACAGAAAGTTTGAAACAATCTGATATCTGTATTAACCTCGGTAATAACTTCCACACCGCATTAATGAGCCTTAATGAGACGTTGGCTCACCGGCGGGGGGAACTTCCCACTGAAGAAGAAACAATCATTTTATTCCTTCATTGAAAATTGTTACATTGTGATAAAATAATAGATAGATAGATAATAGATAGATAGATAATAGATAGATAGATAGATAGATAGATAGATAGATAGATAGATAGATAGATAATAGATAGATAGATAGATAGATAGATAGATAGATAGATAGATAGATAATAGATAATAGATAGATAGATAGATAGATAGATAGATAGATAGATAGATAGATAATAGATAGATAGATAGATAATAGATAGATAGATAGATAGATAGATAGATAATAGATAGATAGATAGATAATAGATAGATAGATAATAGATAGATAGATAGATAGATAGATAGATAGATAGATAGATAGATGCAGCGCTGTCCCCGTAGGAGCCGCAGGTTAGGATGGGTCCTCCATTCTTTAAGAGTTTCAGTCCCTCCGACACACCAGGTGGGCGTACAAAGCATGCAATATCACAGAATATCACTGAAAGTAGTACTTAGCACCCAGTCGAAGTACTGCATCAAAAAGTCAAATGTTATATATTGTCACCTTATATGGCTGGTAATGAAGTACACATAGAAATGGATTACCAATGGTAATAACATAATTTAGCAGATCATTTAGTAATAAGGACTAGGCATAAGATGACATTTGGCATAAACAACAGTCATGTCACCTAAAGTGCATCAGTGAGCCGTTATAAAGCTTGATTTACTAAACACAGGAACGAAACAATCAAAGTGCATTATTGGTGACTATGCTAGGCCTAGAGGGACTGGATGTGCACTGTGCATTGAAATGAAGGAAAGGGGAGAAGGGAACAAAAGGGGCTTGCAGGAAGGTTACATGGAAGGGGCATTCCTAGTGTTGTCATTCTGCTGGCTATCGTTGGGGCCCTTTAAGATGTGTTGGTGCACTTAACAAACAGTTTTAGTAAACCAGCACAAAGCATAGGTGCAGAAAAGATGCAGTAAGGGTTTGGGATCAGATCCTGGACTGTTGTTTTCCTTGAAAGCGGTCAGTCATTATGGATCAGTAGCAAAAGCCCCTCTATGGGCTAGGGAATCACAGAAAAGATGCAGTTAGGGTTTGGGATAGGTACGGTACAGGTGCAGTAAAGTTCCACTAGGAGGGCAGTATAGGTGTGGTGAAGATGCAGTAACAGTATGATGTACTTAATATCCTGCCTCCGGTAGCTCAATCCCTGTTAGCAGTGTGAACAATGGGCAGTGCCCTTTCACCAGTTCCCGTGGTGCGACTGTGATCTCTTTGTAGAAGGGGGCCCCCCTCAGTCTCTTCACAGAATACCTCTTAAGTTTCAGTGGTGGGAAGTAGAAGGTGAGAGGATGCTCTGTTTTCCTTGCGGCAATGGTGCAGATGTGATCACTGCAGTCTATGCTGCTCTGCCTCGGGTGTCTCTGCTGGTCTGGGAGGTATGCAACAGATGTGCTCTCCATCACTTCCCTCAGTGCCAGGATAGAGAGCCTAGCAGCTCCACTGTTCCTCCTTGCCCCAGTGTCTCTTGGGAAATATAGTGAAAAGGGTCCATAGGCTGTACAATATGGTTTGTTTCCTGGACTTCAAATAGCATGACCCTCAGTGTTCTGCATATGAGTCCATAGGCTTTCCTGGCTATAGTTCTTCTGCTGACCGGAGGGATAGTGCAACACAACATTCAACATAAGAGCAGAAAGCCGAAAACATCACATGCCCCCCCCCCCACCCCAGTGCATTATTGGTGACTATGCTAGGCCTAGACCGACCGGATATGCACTGTGCATTGAAATGAAGGAAAGGGGAGAAGGGAACAAAAGGGGCTTGCAGGAAGGTTACATGGGAGGGGCACTCCTAATGTTGTTCTTCTGCCGGCTATCGCTGGGGCTCTTTAAGACGTGTTGGTGCACTTAACAGTTTTAGTAAACCAGCACAAAGCATAGGTGCAGAAAATATGCAGTAAGGGTGTGGGATAGGTACAATACAGGTGCAGTAAAGTTCCAGTAGGAGTGCAGTATAGATGTGGTGAAGATGCAGTAAAGGTATGATGTACTTAAATGTCCTGACTCCATTAGCTCAGTCCGTTAGCAGTGTGAACAATGGGCAGTGCCTTTTCACCAGTCCCTGTGGTGCGACTGTGATCTCTTTATAGAAGGGGGCCCCCTCAGTCTCCATGGGAGAGGCACTCCTAATGTTGTTCTTCTGCTGGCTATCATTGGGGCCCTTTAAGATGTGTTGGTGCACTTAACAACAGTTTTAGTAAACCAGCACAAAGCATAGGTGCAGAAAAGATGCAGTAAGGGTTTGGGATCAGATCCTGGACTGTTGTTTTCCTTGAAAGCGGTCAGTCATTATGGATCAGTAGCAAAAGCCCCTCTCTGGGCTAGGGACTCACAGAAAAGATGAAGTAAGTAGAAGGTGAGAGGATGCTCTGGTCTCCTTGCGCCAATGGTGCAGATGTGATCACTGCAGTCTATGCTGTTCTGCGTTGGGTGTCTCCGCTGATTTGGGAGGTATGCAACAGATGTGCTCTCCATCACTTCCCTCAGTGCCAGGATAGAGAGCCTAGCAGCTCCACTGTTCCTCCTTGCCCCAGTGTCTCTTGGGAAATATAGTGAAAAGGGTCCATAGGCTGTACAATATGGTTTGTTTCCTGGACTTCAAATAGCATGACCCTCAGTGTTCTGCATATGAGTCCATAGGCTTTCCTGGCTATAGTTCTTCTGCTGACCGGAGGGATAGTGCAACACAACATTCAACATAAGAGCAGAAAGCCGAAAACATCACACACCCCCCCCCCACCCCCGGGTGAGGTTATTTCCCCACTAGAAATGTTATTTTTAAATTTGGATATTTGTGAAATAATTACAATTTCTATCAGGTTACCATTTCTATCCAAAATTAAATCTAAAATGTTGATTGGAGTTGAGCACCAGCTTTGCCTGGGAATGGGGAACTGTATGTTCACTTCCAAATGGCCGTATACCCCTCAATACGACCAGCCTAGCAGAATTCTTATTCAGTTTTTCTCCCTTCTAACCAAATGCAACTCCACTTTGAAAATAACTCCTTCTGACCCTTAACAAGTCCTTTAAACCTGAAGAGGCTGAACAAAAGCTTCTAAATATTTTGTGAAGAGTTCCCGAGTGCTTCTTGCTGGCTGTGGAGTGATTGGTTGCTACTGCTTCTTCTAGATATCATTTAGACATTCCCTTCGGTGCCCTCTATATACCGGGGGATATTAAAAGGCCGCATTGCATCATCGGCCCACACAGGCATCCAAGGATCATAAAAAAATGTGGTAGGGTGCCTCCAGGAGCTTATATTACTCCTCTTCTGACTAATGAGCCCTTCTGACTCAGAAATCTTTAGACATTATCCAGTTTTACATTTGAACTTTTTTTTTTTTTGCCTTTACTGAAAACCAACTAAAGAAGCCGGTATGTGGTGACCTCTCTCTGTACCTCCATTTCCTCCAGTGCTAGAAGATCCCTTTGAATTACTGCCATTGTTCGGCAAGTTTGGCCCATCATTGCTGAGTTCAAAAGGGGATTTTGTCTTTCCGTTATCTCATTGATGGCAAGCCGAAGATGCTTTCTGCAACAGGTTCCTCTACATATTGGCGACATGAGTTACTAAGAGCCCTGCAGAAATTTGTCAATGCTATATAAATGGAAATATATATATATATAAATATACACACATATACACAGGTATGTACACATACACTATATTGCCAAAAGTATTAGGACATGCCTCCAAATCATTGGATTCAGGTGTTCCAATCCCCTCCATATCATGTCATTCAGGTGCTCCAATCCCCTCCAAATCATTGGATTCAGGTGTTCCAATCCCCTCCATATCATGTGATTCAGGTGCTCCAATCCCCTCCATGGACACAGGTGTATACAATCAAGCCCCTAGGCATGCAGACTGCTTCTACAAACATTGGTGAAAGAATGGGTCGCTCTCGGGAGCTCAGTGACTCCAAGCGTGGTCCCGTGATAGGTGGCCACCTGGGCAATAAGTCCATCCGTGACATTTCCTGGCTACTAAATATTCCACGCTCAACTGTTAGTGGGATTATAACAAAGTGGAAGCAACTGGGAACAACAGCCACTCAGCCACCAAGTGGTAGGCCACGTCACATGACAGGGCGGGGTCAGCGCATGCTGAAGCGCACAGTGCGCAGAAGTCGCCAACTGTCTGCAGAGTCAATAGCTAAAGACCTCCAAACTTGGTGTGGCCTTCAGATGAGCCCAACAACAGTGCGTAGAGAGCTTCATGGAATGGGTTTCCATGGCCGAGCAGCTGCATCCAAGCCTTCCATCACCAAGTGCAATGCAAAACGTCGGATGCTGTGGTGTAAAGCACGCCACCACTGGACTCTAGAGCACAGGAGACGTGTTCTCTGGAGTGACCAATCACGCTTCTCTGTCTGGCAATCCGATGGACGTGTCTGGGTTTGGCGGTTGCCAGGAGAACTGTACTTGCCCAACGGCATTGTATCAAGTGTAAAGTTTGGTGGAGGGGGGATTATGGTGTGGGGTTGTTTTTCAGGGGTTGGGCTTGGCCCCCTAGTTCCAGTGAAGGGAACTCTAAAGGCTTCAGCATACCAAGATATTTTGAAGAATTTCATGCTCCCAACTTTGTGGGAAGAGTTTGGGGATGGCCCCTTCCTGTTCCAACATGACGGCACACCAGTGCACAAAGCAAGGTCCATAAAGACATGGAGGAGCCAGTTTGGGGTGGAGGAACTTGACTGACCTGCACAGAGTCCTGATCTCAACCCCATAGAACACCTTTGGGATGAATTAGAGCGGAGACTGCGAGCCAGGCCTCCTCCCCCGACATCAGTGCCTGACCTCACAAATGTGCATCTGGAAGAATGGTCCAACCTTCCCATAGACACCCTCCTAAACCTTGTGGACGGCCTTCCCAGAAGAGTTGAAGCTGTTATAGCTGCAAAGGGCGGGGCCAACTCAATATTGAACCCTACGGACTAAGACTGGGATGCCATTAAAGTTCATGTGTGTGGAAAGGGCGGGGCCAACTCAATATTGAACCCTACGGACTAAGACTGGGATGCCATTAAAGGTCATGTGCGTGGAAAGGCAGGCAGCCTAATACTTTTGGCAATATAGTGTATGTAGTGCTGCCCCAGCAAGGGCCACATATTTTATCTGGTTCTTTCATCAGTCACACAAGCAACAGTCCATCCACTCTGGATTCAAAAACAATCTAGGTGTCATCTTTTTGTAGTTAATTGCTTGTAGAACTTGGGATGGGAGAGGGGGGAGGATGGTATGGGATACTCAATGCATGCTAAATAGTAACTGGAGGATACCCTTGAGTAGGGTAGGCTTCTGTGCACAATCCTTCTGCCAAGGGGTAATATGAATGGGCAGAACTGAGACCCTGTAAGAGCTTAAAAAACTACTGCTGGCACATATCCTTCAAAAACAACACACAGAGATTTGGATCTTAAGGTCAGGTCTATTCTCACAATGTCTTTCCAGGACAGCTGAACTCCCTCCAGTTTCTTTCAGATGTCCCCAACTGCTTAGTTCCTAGCTTTCACCAGACACTCTTCAGTGAGGGGTTAATGCAATGCCACAGGAAGCTACACACTTCCAGTTTCCACCCACCACTCTTCAGTGAGCCCTCCAGACCAAATTCTTAGGTGAGACTGCTGGTTAGCTCCAAAGCTGATTAGAAATAGGCCCCCAGCTCTGCCATAGCTGTGACGTTGATGAACTCCAGCAAGCTGCCTCAATGGAGCAACAGCCCCTGAGGCTGGAAACTTCTCCAGCAGGACAAGAACCTGGATACTCCAGACCACAGACTATTTATGTTCCTTCCAGCCACTCTCTGGGCACACATTAAATACTCAAGCTGCCCATTTAACTGTATTAGAAGCCTCTAGAAGGCATCGGGGAGCAATCAAATGCAGCCTGCAAGATCAAAAACAGCCCAAATAAATTAATGTCTGCTCTAATGATTAAAGAGGAGCCAAAGAGAACTATATTTACCTATCAACCGTATATACCAACAAACACAAGATTGTAAAGATAATACTGAACAACTATCAGACATACAGCATGAGATAAAGGTAGTATTGTAAATGGTATGCACCAGACTATATAGTGGTGGTTCAGTACATGGCTGCACAGAGTAAGGAAGTAAAACCCATTAAATAATAGATAAAAGAAGGGGGAAAAATTTAAAAGAGAAGAAAGAAGAGAGGGGGAGGGGGATCTTGTCTTGGCCAAGTCAAGAAGCATTAGTGACCATAATTTCCAGGTAAGTAGGAGTGGATTTGAAAACCAACTGTTACTGACCGCCTGGCACCCCGCCTGGGTACCTCTGCCAAAGAGCAGCTTCCTCGCCACTGGAACACAGGAACAAGGTATTATAGCTGGGAGTTGCACCCAAGAGATAGACGACACTAGCTTAGGTGCAAACAGGAGCTCCTTTATTGAACGGAAATAAAGGTTTTTATACACTTCAAAAATAGGGGCAGTCCCCACCTGAACAATAAAAACAAATATTACACATTGGGATAAACATTTCACAATGATTAAGTAATGAGGTAAAGTTGACACAAGAATAATCCCATCATGTAGGAACCTCCAGGAGGACTATCCAACAGACAGAAACAATAGGTGACTCAACTCAATTAACAATGGCACAAAGACACAACAGTAAACACATTACACCAGATTACAGCAGGAGACCCCAGCATCAGGTTTGGAGCTGATTAGGTAATGAGGTAAAATTGACATCAGACTAATCTCATCATGTAGGAATCTTCAGGAGGCTAAGCCAACAGATAGAAGCAATAGGTGACTCAAATCAATTAATCATGGGACAAAGACACATAACACCTTCATAAACAGATTACAGCAGGAGACCTCAGCATCAGGTTGTTCGGAGCTGATTATATTAACATCTGCTCTGAGTCCAGGAGGGGAGTTGAAGCAGTCAGTGGTGATTATGGCTCTCTAAAACCCAACAAAACACCCCAAAGGCCCCAAATCTGTAACCGGGTCCTCCAGTTCTCAGAGTCTGTGTGTTTCGGGGGGAAATGGACTTGAATCTGAAGAAAAAATACTCCAAAGGTCCTCCAAGCACACCCCTACCAAAGAATAGGGCCCCCTCAAATGCCAGGGCCCATGGTCAGTAGGCAAGAAGCCAGCTTCAGTCTCCTCCAAAAAGTCTCTGTCCCGTTTGGGTCTGTTGAACCAGCCACCAGGCCCTTATCTTACGAAAGGTATAGAGAGATTGATGGAGTTCATGAGTAAGTTCTTCCATGAGACATAGATGGTCTATTTTTTTAAACCATTGCTTTGGATGGTATGACTTTTTGTTTCCAGAAGGTTGGAAGGAGGCGTTTGGCTGCATTCAATTATTGTCCTGTTGGTTCACTTATACAATGGAAAAGAACAGACAATGGGTCATTAGAGACTGCAGAGCCTTGAGTATCTGAGATCAACCTTAGAATAGTAGACCAACTACTACAGTGGCTGTGGCCACTGATCAATTGGCTGCATCTGCTGATCGGGACAAGCCTGTTCAACAGAAGTCAATCTTCAGATCCATCTATGGCCAGCTTAAAAGACCCAGACCACACCCACCACGCGAAACACAATTACCATGTTCATTTTGTAGAGAGTGATAAGTCAATGTCATTGTGATCCTCTGGGGTTGTGGAGTATAAATTTTTATATCCATGATTACATTCAATAACGAGAAAATGGCAAGGTACATTTTATGGCTCCAGGTTGCTCTACATAATATCTTAATTTCTTTGTCGGCATTTAAGCCAGATGGAGGGTCAACCGAGCCGTCGCGCCGCTCTGTCTAAAGCAGACTTGTGTTTTATACGAGGAAGAAAAGTTCAGTCTTTAATAGCCGCCTCAGATATCAAGCGAAATATTACAGACGTGCCATCTCAAACGTTTCAGGAAACATTTCCATAACCCTACACGCTTCAATATCATTCCACCGCTTTTCATGTTAAAAGGAGATTACAGACACAGAACAATTTCTCCCATTTCAAAGAGCGCTTCAAAAAGTTTTTTTTTTTTATGTGTTAGGGAAGTTTGGGATAAAAATACAACGAAAAGCGCAGCGGACATACGTTTTGAAGCTGAGATTCCTTGTACCTATCTGTAGAACCGCAACCTCATTTGAAGGGTACGTTTACCCTTAAAGGTGTAGTAGGTTTTACACAACAATTTTACTTTGTCCAAGTTAATAATATTCTACAAAGACATTTGTGAAAGGCCCCATAAGTGCAAAGAAGTATATTTAACATTTACAAAACTTTACGGCCTACGTATTTTGTCTGAGTTAGATGCCATTTTACGTTTTTGGGCGCTTAAAGTGGACCTTTTTCTCAGACAGTAACATGGAGTTGAGAAGATGCTTCCTTCCTGACGGTCTACAGCCCTGGCCAAAAGTTTGAAGAATGACACAAATATTAATTTTGCTGCTTCAGTGTTTTTAGATCTTTTTGTCAGATGTTACTCTGGTATACTGAAGTAGAATTACAAGCATTTCATAGATGTCAAAGGCTTTTATTGACAATTACATGAAGTTTATGCAAAGAGTCAATATTTGCAGTGTTGACCTTTAAATTTCAAGACCTCTGCAGTTGGCCCTGGAATGCTGTCAATCAACTTCTGGGCCACATCCTGACTGATGGCAGCCCATTCTTGCATAATCAATGCTTGGAGTTTGTCAGAATTTGTGGTGTTTTTTTGTTCACCCGCCTCTTGAGAAGTGACCACAAGTTCTCAACGGGATTAACCTCTTCACAAATATGCGGCCTCTCAGCGGCTGGGCCTTGACGCTGAGCGGAGCATATTTGTGTAACATTTGTAAACAAACATGTGCTGAGAGCACTTGCCCTGCTCGCTCTCAGCACATGTGCCGGCGTCCCAAGGAATCTCCTTGCGATTGGGACCTTTCTGATCATGTGACTGCCGTGACAGCCAATCACGACGGTCACATGACCCTACACCCCGCCCCCACCTCCCAGCATCAGAAACCCCTTAAAGGGACGGGAGGCGCCGATGCGATAAGGTCTGGACAGTTTCCTGGTCATGGACCCAAAATTTCAATGTTTTGTTCCCCAAGCCACTTACTTATAACTTTTGCCTTATGGCAAGGTGCTCCATCATGCTGGAAAAGGGAGGTTTTGCTTCTAGGTTGGAAGCTGAAAGAGGGAGTTCCACTGCCCTTCAGTTCTCGGGCTTAGAGAGGAACTGGCCCAGCTACAGAATCCTGAGAGCAGTTCTATCCACAGCTGCAGGACAAGGACAATGTGAGAACCTCTACACTCCCCCAGGGCCCAGAAGGAAGAAGTCTGCTGGATGCAAGTTTCGGCAAGTCTTAAGGGGACGGTGCATAGCTTACCCAAACCCTTGCCCTGGGACCAGATTTCGCAGCCAGGAGGGCAGGTGGAGATAAGGAGGAGCGGACGCCGCTCAAGACCAACCCCAGGAGTCCAGCATGTTGAGCACCATGCTAGCCACTCCTATCTTGATCACAGTGTCACTGTTGCCTCTGGTTCTGAGGCCACTCAACATTTACAACACACTGGACTCTCGGGGTCAGTCTTGAGTGGCGTCTGCTCCCCCTTATCTCATCCCAGACACTGGAACAGAGTAAGGACACAGCTTCCTTCATTCCCAGGCCGGAGGGGTGATCTCTTTTGCTTATCTGGCTTTTGAGCGCCACCATTAAGTTTCACAGGTGGGCAGGTATTTTGAAACTTTCTTCCAGTGATACCAGGCCAGATCCTCAGACAAAAAAATCCCTCAGCCAGCTCCAGGAGCTTTCAGTAAAATAGGCTCCCAGCTAGTCCAGCTGGGACCTCGGTGAACATCAGACACAGGACAGGCTTGCCCGGAAAGACAGCAGCCCTCCAGGCCATGATCTCCTCCTCCTGGAAAAAGATTCCTCTGTCCCAAGTCTCAGGATATTTATACACTCTCCCAGCCACTGGCTGGGCACACTTTGCACAGGGATTGGCCAGGGCTGCATAAATATACAGCTGATGATTTGACTCTCACTGTCCTCTATCTTCCAGAACCTTTCTAGACAGACAGAGCGAAGCAACCAACCCTGCAGCCAATGAAACACAGAACAGACCAAAATAATCACACACAGCCTAACTGATTACAGAGAGCCAAGAACTAAATTTTCTTAAAGCGGAGCTCTGGGCTCCCCCCCCCCAAAAAAAAGCTACAAATACTGTAGCTGCTGACTTTTAATATAAGGGCACTTACCGGTCCCAGGATCCAGCAATGTCCTCACCAAAGCTGATTCTTCAATCGGCTTCAGGTGCTGGCACCGCCATCTTTAGTAAGGGAAACCAGAAGTTCACAGCCATGTCCCTTCTGCTCATGTGCAAAGTGCGCTGCACTTCGTGAATGGGCTGCAGTCTTCTTGGACCTGTGATGTGTCCCAGGTACTCTGTGCCGCAGACCCAGTCCACGTATGTGGGTCGCTAGTGAAGAGAATAAGCGCAACACCCCTTCACCACTAGAGTAATCATCACTTTTGTCATGTCACCCTTTTCCTGGCTGATCGGCTGCTTTAGCAAGTGACACTAGTACTGTAGTCATTAGCAACAGCACTCTAGCTTCCTCTGGACAGCATTCTTCTCATTAGACCCTTGTATTGTATCTTCTCTAACTTCAGTCTCCTTTCGACGTAAGCCCTGATACTTTTGGTACGCCATGTATGCACCCCTTCAGAGACTTCAGACCAGGCAGGTAAGATCTTTTAGTGAAGTAGTTGCAAAATAACAAGTATTCAAAGACATCTTGCACAGCTTCCTATACAAAGCTCTCCAGTGCCCCATAGAGTGACTGTACCTTAGGCAGATGGCAAAGTCCATAAAAGCAATCATTTCAAGGCAAGAGCCCATTTAGGAAGTAAATTCACAAGAGGCAGCAATAGTCTCTTAGAGTCCATGATTTGGCAGTAACTCATAAATGCGGAAAACTCCATAACTGGCAGCTATAAGTCCATGAGGGTCTACCATGAGGGTCTATAGGCTCCAGACCCCCTGGGAACCCCGACTGGGCTCCCACCAACCTTCAAGGGGTTGATCCACTTAGGCAGAGTAACAGCTACATTTTGGTAGTCTATTTATATGGCATGACCTGCAGGGAGTGGTGTCCTTGCTAAAAAGACAGGGAAAAATGTTAACCCTTCCTGCTCAGACACCATCAACTCAGCTGGCCAACCCAAGGACATAGGGCAACATTAAGACATTGTAACAATTTGTACTTGGCTGACTTAAAGTCCCCAAAATGGGAAGTTTCACTTGTCTGCATCCCCCCCTCCACTGCCACATTTGGTCGGGCGGAGGAGTTGCAGCGATTTGAGACGGAGGTTCGTCCCCCCCTACTTCCCACCCAGTCTTCCCAGAAGACAGTGGGGCCATTCCCAAAGCACCACAAGGCTTCACTGCCGGTTTCCCTTACTTAAGATGCCAGCGCCTACACCCGAAGCCGAATGAAGAATCAGCTCGGGTGACGACATCACTGGCTCCCTGGACAGGTATGTGTCCTTATTTTACATATCTGCTGACTTTTACTTTTTTGGGGGGGGAAGCTGGAGCTCCACTTTAATAACTGGAGGGCATGAACACGAGAAAAACAGTTAACTCTTTTGATCCTCTTGGAAGCACCTGCTTACATCTGCATCTTCTCCTTTTTCTGTCCAATCATGGATTAGGGGAAGAACAAGACCTGTAAGTGTTACTGAGCTGCAGCAGAAAAAAAAAAATCAGATCTCCCGTCCTGCCAGACAGGGAAGAAAATACAAATCTATTGTCAGACAGAACAGTTCTTATATATGTAATTCATCCTTAAACAGTAAAAGCAGAAGATGCCATTTGCAAAACTCAAAGAAGATATAGGTGATCTCTCTACACTGTAAAACGAAGATGGGGGTCCTAAAATTTGTCAAAATGTACAATAATGAACCTTATTCTGGGAAACATTTAAGCACGCTGTGTCCTGAATTTGCGTTTTATCACTTTTTAAAACTAGAATAACTAGTTTCATATTCTTTTTCTCAGATTCCCACCTCCCCCGTAGATGGCACGTTGACCCCTTTGCTTCATGTAGTTAGCTTCTCGCAGAATCTTCTTGTAATGTGACTGTTCTGTGTTAAGGCTTCCCATTGCGAGGTCAAGGAGCAGCTCTCCAAAGCAGAGGCAGATAAAGTCAGCCTTCGTTTTTTACTGCACCAAACTTTATTGTTGCTGTTGGAAGTTCTAGTCTGTTTAAAAATAAGTTGGTGATAAAAAGATACGTTATTTTCTAATCATCAGTTTAAGTGGTAATACCTTTTTTTGGAAAAACCTTAGAGGGTCAGTCTTCCATAGGGGTGAAGCATGGTCTTCCATTGCAGGGGTCTTGGCACTGTGTCACCTTTCTGTGGAAGATCCCAGCATGGTAGCTGAATTCACAAGTTGTTAGCGTCAGCATTTCTTCAACCTGTAGAGCTGGGAGCTACATGCCAATATCTCACGGTGCCACAACAAAAAGCAACTGCCAAAGGTGATAACTGAGTTGTATGTTGTCTACGTCACCTACTAGCCTCCCATGTGACCTGAGCCCTCCGGTGATTAGATCTGCCCGATGAAATTCTGGGTTTTAAGGTGGTCCCACTTATCTTTTTTCTTTCTCCAAAATTTAAAAATGCATCCATAATCCAACAGGGAGAGTGAGATCCCCTTACAATGACCATTTAAAGAGTGTAGAAGCACACTCGTATGGAAAGCCATCACACTTGAGGTCTTATTAAGAATGTTTAATGAAGTTCACAGGTGCTGAGTAAAGCCAACAATTTTCGGGGGAAAAACCTCTCCCTTCATAAGGGCTAGGATGGTGGGTGTGGTGGGGATTGACCTGGAACTGAAAGTGAAGTGCGGCACAAGCCCGTCAGGTGCTGTCAAACAATTGAGAGCCAGTTTGTCGCTACACTCATTCAAATCTATCTTGTGGAGTTTCTTCCAGTAGCTCTCAGACAGGCAGCAGCCGAGACCCTAACATAGCTCATCCATGTCTTACCTTCCTTGGCCTATTCTTCCCAGATCACCTCTAGGGACACTAGACTACATACTGCTCCAGCTCTGTCACATCAGGATGACCATGACCTACCTGGGAACTCAAGTGTGAAAATTCCACCACCAAAATTCCCCAGAGGTATAAGAATCCATGGAGCGGTTAACTTTCAAGTGTCAACAGAAAACTGGCATCAATTTTTACTAGAAGCAACCTTTTTCTTCTTGCCCTTTGGGGATTTGCAAAAATGTGTTACTGAATGTTGAAGAGTTTTAATGTTGAGCCATGGAGGCCATATGTGATATGAAGAAGAGGAACGAGACACCTACAGAGTTTCTGTGCTTAGACCACACTCACCTAGGCTATATTGGGTGGGTTCTACCAGTGTTGCTGTCAGACTGAACCCAATTTTCCTGCAGATCTGAGCTGGCTTTCACCAATCATCTCATGAGGGCTCATACATTCTATTCCAGGAGTCCAATCAACTTTTAACCTTTCTTGGTGCACCAAAGAAAATGGGCTTGTGTCAGGGTGGATGCTGTTGGAGGCAGCCATGTTGGCCAACCCCCCCCCAATGCTGATAATTAGGAAGCTGGTGACTAAGCCACACAGAATCATTGTTTGATATGGTGCATTCTACCATCTGTGACATAACAACCAATGAAGCTCACCCCAATGTCCTTTCCTCCAATCACCACTCACTTTACTTACAAGAGATTCTTTCTTAGCACACACACTCTTTTGTATGTTGAAGAACGTTTACAGAAGTCTAACTCACATCAACTTTTCAGTTGTCTTCTCTTTACTTAACTTTAATATTGCTGATATAAAGGACACCACCACTCTTTTCCTATGTAAGTTGCACTTGGTAACTCTCTACATACCCATGTGTGAAGCTTAATGGCGCCACTCCAAAGCCGGATTCACAGAGAAGGATCACCCTGCAGGCGTAAGAATGAACGGAGCAGTGTCCTTGGTCTGTTTCAGTATCTAGAGCAGTGGTTCTTAACCTTGTTGGAGGTACTGAACCCCACCAGTTTCATATGCGCATTCACCGAACCCTTCTTAATTGGAAAAATAAAATATGATTTTTAAAATTCAAAACATAGGTATATATTTATATATAGGTGCACAAAATGAACAAAACCGTTAAGAACAAAGAACAAAACCATTAAAACATGATTTTCACACAAAAACAAAAACATAATAATGAATATTTACTGCACGAATCATATGAGTCGGGTGTGGGTCTTCACCTCCGCCGAACCCGCGAGACTGACTCACCGAACCCCTGGGGTTCGATCGAACCCAGGTTAAGAACCACTGATCTAGAGTATGGTAAAGGGGAGTGGACGCCACTCAGAACCAGCCCCAGGTGTCCAGTGTGTTAGGTGCATGAAGTGGCCACAGCACCGCGCTAGACACACCCACTGATGCGTTTTGCCCCACCCAACGGACCTTTCTCTACATACCCATATATACAGATCATAGAACATTTTAGAGATGAATGGACGTAGCAGCCTCTTATCAAAACAACACAAAACAGGTGATAAACCAACACATATTTCTATTTCAAGTGCTCTTTGCCATGTGTCCACCTTAAACCGATGAGCAGCATATCTGTTGCAGGACTACACTGTGTCTCATCCTTTCACACGAAAGAGCTTGGACAGAGAAAACTTTATTTAATGGAGATTAATTATCATATCATGCAGTGCTTATAATTTAATTTGAAAGGTCACTGTAGATTGGAAGGCTGTAATGCCACTCTGAAAAAAGGTCAGCCATCCCCTGTTGGAATTTCGAAACGGAGTCAAATCAAAAAGGAAACAAAAGTCTATTCAAGCAATTATAATGAGCGGTAACACATCTTCTGTCTCCAAGCACCTGGGTTTCGGGTTTGTCAATCTCCCCCCATGCTATATACCTGCAATAATCCAATGGTGACTAGGTTACATAGTAATATAGTCTGGCTGAAAAAAGACAAAAGTCCATTCAGTTCAACCATAAAAAAAAATACACCCACAGTTGATCCAGAGGAAGGCAAAAAAACCAGCAAAGCACGATCCAATTTACTCCTGCTGGGAAACAAATTCCTTTCTGACCCCCCGAGAGGCAATCGGATATTCCCGGGATCAACTTTACCTATAAATGTTATATCCAGTTATATTCTGTGTATCTAAGAAAGAATCCAGGACTTTCCTACAGAAATCCACTGAGCTGGCCACAACCAACTCTGGAGGGAGTCTGAACCCGCTATGTAGAAACACCGGTGGGTGTTTGGTAAATACTGGCTTTTATAAAGGTTTTCATATTTTTGAAAAAAAAAAACAAAACCTGTTTTAAACCAGAATTTGGTGTCCCCTTAATGAACTCTAAAACTGTGTTTAAATTTCGTCTCTTTAGCTTTTGAACTCTATAAACAACAGACTTTTTATACAACACAGAATAGGAATAGCCTGGCAAGCTGTATGTCATGGTCTAGGATCCGGCTCAGAGGCCAATGGCTGTAGCAGTAAAGGGGTTCATGAGTAGTCAGCAGGAAAAAAAAATACTGGAAGATCCACCTAATGGATGACACGGGCTCACCTGAGGTGCGGTGCCTAAGTACTACACAGTATTCCCTAGAACTCCTGATGGCAAAGATGCGTTTCGATACATGCCAGGACCAAGTCACAGTCCTCAGGATCACTCCCACCAGGAGGTGAGCAAGCCAGGGTCTGGTAGCAGATTTAGCAGATTGGGATCAAGCAGACATGCAGTCAGTAAGCAAGAAAAAGGTCACTAACATGTACAGTGGGGCAAAAAAGTATTTAGTCCGCCACCAATTGTACAAGTTCTCCCACTTACAAAGATGAGAGAGGCCTGTAATTGGCATCATAGGGAGACCTCAACTATGAGAGACAAAATGAGAAAAAAATCCAGACAATCTCATTGGCTGATCTGGAAAGAATTTATTTGCAAATTATGGTGAAAAATAAGTATTTGGTCAATATGAAAAGTTCATGTCAATACTTTGTTATATATCCTTTGTTGGCAATGACAGAGGTCAGACGTTTCCTGGAAGTCTTCACAAGGTTGGCACACACTGTTGCTGGTATGTTGGCCCATCCTCCATGCAGATCTCCTCTAGAGCAGTGATGTTTTGGGGCTGTCGCTGGGCAACACGGACTTTCAACTGCCTCCAAAGGTTTTCTATGGGGTTGAGATCTGGAGACTGGCTAAGCCACTCCAGGACCTTGAAATGCTTCTTACGAAGCCACTCCTTCATTGCCCGAGCGGTATGTTTGGGATCATTGTCATGTTGGAAGACCCAGCCACGTTTCATCTTCAATGCCCTTGCTGATGGAAGGAGGTTTGCACTCAAAATCTCACGATACATGGCCCCATTCATTCTGTCCTGTACATGGATCAGTCGTCCTGGTCCCTTTGCAGAGAAACAGCCCCAAAGCATGATGTTGCCACCCCCATGCTTCACAGTAGGTATGGTGTTCTTTGAATGCAACTCAGCATTCTCTCTCCTCCAAACACGACGAGTTGTGTTTCTACCAAACAGTTCTATTTTGGTTTCATCTGACCATATGACATTCTCCCAATCCTCTTCTGGATCATCCAAATGCTCTCTAGCAAACCTCAGACGGGCCCGACATGTACTGGCTTAAGCAGGGGGACACGTCTGGCACTGCAGGATCTGAGTCCCTGGCGGCGTAGTGTGTCACTGATGGTAGCCTTTGTTACGTTGGTCCCAGCTCTCTGCAGGTCATTCACTAGGTCCCCCCGTGTGGTCCTGGGATTTTTGCTCACCGTTCTTGTGATCATTTTGGCCCCACGGGGTGAGATCTTGCGTGGAGCCCCAGATCGAGGGAGATTATCAGTGGTCTTGTATGTCTTCCATTTTCTAATTATTGCTCCCACAGTTGATTTGTTCACACCAAGCTGCTTGCCTATTGCAGATTCAGTCTTCCCAGCCTGGTGCAGGTCTACAATTTTGTTTCTGGTGTCCTTCGACAGCTCTTTGGTCTTCACCATAGTGGAGTTTGGAGTGTGACTGTTTGAGGTTGTGGACAGGTGTCTTTTATACTGATAACAAGTTCAAACAGGTGCCACTGATACAGGTAATGAGTGCAGGACAGAGGAGCCTCTTAAAGAAGAAGGTACAGGTCTGTGAGAGCCAGAAATCTTGCTTGTTTGTAGGTGACCAAATACTTATTTTCCACCATAATTTGCAAATAAATTCTTTCCATATCAGCCAATGTGATTGTCTGGATTTTTTTTCTCATTTTGTCTCTCATAGTTGAGGTCTCCCTATGATGCCAATTACAGGCCTCTCTCATCTTTGTAAGTGGGAGAACTTGTACAATTGGTGGTGACTAAATACTTTTTTGCCCCACTGTAGTAGAAGCTGGATGGGATCAGATGGCAGCAAAGTCGATGAACAATCCAAGGATCGCAATGAGTGATAGCAAAGTTAAGGACTGCAGCCCGTATGCAAGGAGCAAGATATTGGCTGGAGAGAGCACAGTAATCTGGCAAATAGGAAGTCAAAAGGCATGGCCTAAATCAGGAAGTTCATGGGAGGAGCAAAGGGTTCAAGGTTCACCAGAAACAAGAAACAAAACAAGGCTGTCCAAGGGATCAGACAGGGAAACCAGCATCACTAGTGGCACAGCGAGAAGAGCCACAGCCAAACACTGCAGAGGTCCCAGGTTCAGATCTGGATCCTGACAGTGTATTTTTAAATCCTGACTAAAGAAATACCTAAAGGAAATTTATATATATAAACCCACTAAACATTCCCTTTAACACCAGGAAGGGACAGCCTGAGACTAGGAAATATGTTCTCCTGCTGATGCTACTGGCCAGTTGCTTGGGTCAGCGGAGGACAGAGGTGGAACTGACTGACTCTACCCCGGAGTTTCATTCTCCAAGATGAGTCAAGCTGTTGATGTTACATATGTCATCAAAGGATCTGCGTTCAATCGTGCTCGTCGTGCACGTGGCTCTGTAATGTTTTCTGATCCTTTATTTGTTTTGAACATGAAAGCTCTGATGATGTTGGAAAGCATCTGATATTGTGCTGGAACAGCTGCTTGGGATCAGAGGAGCTTGCTGATGTTTGTGTACTACATAATCAATAGATACACCTCAGAGTTATCTGTCTCTTGGCGTTCCGAGGCATCTGTGTCCTCACCGTCGCCGCTGACTACGCAATAAATAGCGCGGAGGGACAGATGTGCCGCCATTTTCATCTGGGCTGGAAAATTAAAATATTGCGCCCTCATCACACAATTCTAGTTTAAAGGAAAGCTCCAGAACGAAAATTAAATATTGAAACTTGAATGCGGGCAAAAGTAGCAGAGCCCACTTACTCCTGGAAGTGAAGAACACCCGATATCACTGGGTATGGGACAGCATGGGAGTCACATTTCTTCCATGTTATGGCGCTGACTGCTTAGGTACCCAGGGCTGTCACATAGGATTGGGAAGAGTCCTCAGCCCTGTGAAAGCCTTAGATGACCTCCGGCTTGTACCCAGAGCTCACCTAAGGCTTGGTTAACACCTACAGGTGTGACTAAGCTTGCGTGCATTGTGGCGCATTTTCAGTGCATTCTCGCATACTGTGTGTACGGCAGCCCATTCATTTCAGTTCATTTCAGGCATAGAGCGAAGCTACTGTACACTTTTGCAAGACCTCAAACATCTGTGGTCCAGGCCAGAGGTGTATTTACTGTGAGGCAAACAAGGCGTTTGCCTAGGGTGGCAATTTTTAGGGGGGGGGGGGGTGCCACCCTCCGGAAGAAGGGACCTGGTGAGCAGGGGCTGACTGACCCATCCATGAGAGGCTCTTGGGAGGAGTAAGTGAGTCCAATCCTGAGAGGAAAGAGAGAGACTGGCAGAGCCCAGAGAGCTTGGGGAGGAGGAGGAAACTTCCAGAACCAGTGAGAGACAGGTGTTTGGCAGAGAGTGGGCCTGGGGGGGGAGTGGTTGGCAGAGAGTGGCGGCGGCGGGGCTGGAGGGGGGATTTTGTCAGAGAATGGTGGTGGTGGGGCAGGGCGGGGGGTTGGGTTGGCTGGCGTAGAGTGGCAGCAACAGGGCCCAGGGGTGGGCACCTAATATTAGTGTTGCCTTGGGCAGCACAACAACTAAATACACCACTGGTCCAGGCCCAGTCCATATGAGGATTCTGCTGTGCAGAGGGCTCTAATATAGGGGCCCTGCCGCTTAAAACGGTAGACCATAGAGCCATCTGTCCACCCATCCGACAGAACCTCTGTGACCAGCCACCACCACATGCTCTTCTGAGCTGGCTGCTCCTCCTTCTCTTTACTTATTATTCTCCATTACCCTGAATGTTATCGTGAATGGTTTACACTTCATTCCCAGTTTCCTATCACTGCAGGAGCACACTCTTCTCTTCAGACCAGACATTGTCACTAAAGGAGAATGTCATTACTTAGTCTCTTAAAATCTTCTCAATATGGTTCTCCAGAATTACATGGGCAATGCACCTTGTTGGCAACGATGCCCCTTCTCTCTTCTGTACACTACATGCTGGACGTTGGCTAGGCTGTGGTGCTCATATCTTTAGCTTGTGGTGGTTTCCAACCAGTGCTGACATGGCTCCAACTGTACAGTGTCACATCCAGGTCCCAGCATGGGGGAAACCCCACTCAAGGTGCTCTGTACACTGCATGCTGGACTTTGGCTAGGCTGTTGTGCTCATACCTTTAGCTTGTGGTGGTTTTCAACCAGTGCTGACATGGCTCCAACTGTACAGTGTCACATCCAGGTCCCAGCATGGGGGAAACCCCACTCAAGGTGCTCTGTACACTGCATGCTGGACTTTGGCTAGGCTGTTGTGCTCATACCTTTAGCTTGTGGTGGTTTCCAACCAGTGCTGACATGGCTCCAACTGTACAGTGTCGCATCCAGGTTCCAGCATGGGGGAAGCCCCACTCAAGGTGCTCTGTACACTGCATGCTGGACTTTGGCTAGGCTGTTGTGCTCATACCTTTAGCTTGTGGTGGTTTCCAACCAGTGCTGACATGGCTCCAACTGTACAGTGTCGCATCCAGGTCCCAGCATGGGGGAAGCCCCACTCAAGGTGCTCTGTACACTGCATGCTGGACTTTGGCTAGGCTGTGGTGCTCATACCTTTAGCTTGTGGTGGTTTCCAACCAGTGCTGACATGGCTCCAACTGTACAATGTCGCATCCAGGTCTCAGCATGGGGGAAACCCCACTCAAGGTGCGACTCTACATCCCCATGTGCATGACCTTTTCAAAGCCCATGGCCAACCAACCAACCACCCCGCCCAACCCCCTACCACTATATATATATCTCCACTATGGGAAGCAGCAAAGGCCAAAGAGGCAGACACATCACAAAACTTTATCCCCCTAAGTTGCTGGACGTGGACCCGTTAGAAAAGGTCACAACTGACATTTTAGGCACCTGCGTACATGTATACCTTTTACACTCATTTACATAAAAAACACCAATAAAATGCTTTGACTTGCTCACATTTCACACCATGTTTTGCATCAACGTCCAGCGAAGAATACATCTCCTTACTTCCATCAGCCAATGATGTATAAATCATCTTATTTCCCTAGGACAGAAATAAATAACCTAATTCTGGGGTTATCCTTCTATTTTCAACAGGTCAACTTTGCTATACAAATGGCCCGCCGGAGCAAGATTTATTTTTTGCATCCTAAAGACAAGCAAACATGGGAAGATGCAGGTTACTATGACGATGATTCTGAAAAATACGCATAATTATATCTTTCCGATGATAAAAAATGTCAGCCGGCTGGGTTCTACTCATTTACCTTACGCAGGAAACCTTTATTTAAAACCTGTGTGACACCTTATCTCCAGGTTCATGTGAGCCGGACTTACTCAGCCAATTAGGCGCCTTCGGGGCATTTTTGCTTTATTTCAATCATTTTCACTCTTTGCGCATAGCCACTTCCATTAATTGTGTTATTTCTTTTTTTTATGGTCTGGCTGATTTTTTTTTTCTAAAATAATATAACAGCACACATGGAAAACAGACAGGATTTTCAGGCTCCTTTCATACTTGAAATCAAAAAAAGGAAATGGTGTAAGGCTCCGGTGCCCAATATGTGGTCTGGTGACTGTCTGTGCGCGGTCTGGCAGCTGTCTTTATGTGGCGATGGCGGCTGTCTATGTGAGACCCTGCGGGCTGTCTATGTACCGCCTGTCAGCTGTCTATGTGAGACCCTGCCGGCTGTCTATGTGAGACTCTGCTGGCTGTCTATGTGAGACTCTGCTGGCTGTCTATGTGAGACTCTGCCGGCTGTCTATGTACCGCCTGTCAGCTGTCTATGTGCGGCCTGGTGGCTGTCTATGTGTGGCCTGCCGACTCTTTGTGTGGCCTGCCGACTCTTTGTGTGGCCTGCCAGCTGTCTACGTGTGGCCTGCCAGCTGTCTACGTGTGGCCTGCCAGCTGTCTACGTGTGGCCTGCCAGCTGTCTATGTGTGGCCTGCCGGCTTTCAACGTGTGACCTTCTGGCTGTCTACATATGGCCTGTTGGCTGTCTATATGTGACCTTCTGGCTGTCTATGTGTGACCTTCTGGCTGTCTACGTGTGGCCTGCCGACTGTCTATGTGTGACCTTCCAGCTGTCTGTGTGTGACCTGTTGGCTGTATGCGTGTGGCCTACCAACTGTCTATGTGTGACCTGCCGGCTGTCTATGTGTGGCATGCCGGCTGTCTATTTGTGACCTGCCGACTATCTATGTGTGGCATGCTGGCTGTATATGTGTGGCATGCCAACTGTCTATGTGTGACCTGCCGGCTATCTATGTGAGGCCTGTTGGCTGCCTATTCGTGGCCTGTCAGTTGTCTATGCATGGCCTGTGGCTATCTCTATGTGGCCTGCTGGCTGTCTATGTGTGGCCTGTTGGCTGTCTATGAGCGGCATGTTGGCTATGTATGTGCAGCCTGTTGGTTGTCTATGTGTGGCCTGTTGGCTGTCTATGAGTGGCATGTTGGCTATGTATGTGCGGCCTGCTGGCTGTCTATTTGTGACCTGCCAGCTGTCTATGTGTGGCATGCTGGCTGTCTATGTGTGACCTGCCAACTGTCTATGTGTGGCCTGTTGGCTGCCTATTTGTGGCCTGTCAGTTGTCTATGCATGGCCTGTGGCTATCTCTATGTGGCCTACTGGCTGTCTACGCATGGCCTGCTGGCTGTCTATGTGTGGCCTGTTGGCTGTCTATGAGTGGCATGTTGGCTATGTATGTGCGGCCTGTTGGTTGTCTATGAGCGGCATGTTGGCTATGTATGTGCAGCCTGTTGGCTGTCTATGTGTGGCCTGTTGGCTGTCTATGAGCGGCATGTTGGCTATGTATGTGCAGCCTGTTGGCTGTCTATGTGTGGCCTGTTGGCTGTCTATGAGTAGCATGTTGGCTACGTATGTGCAGCCTGGATTTGGCTAACATAGGTAATATTAGCCACCCCAGCAGATCAGGGGAAGGTGGTGACTGCATTCATTTTTTTTTCACACTTTTTAAAAATGTTTGCATTGCACTACATGTGCAAATGCCTTTACATTCCATGACTGGTTCTCTTGAGTCTTAGCTCAGCCTAAAGCCATGGTTTTCTTCGCCGTGTTTAATACTCGCTGGCAAGGGATGAAATGCCTGATAGAATTTTAGGATGCACATCATAAGCACCATTTACCATATGCCACTTCCACACGGAGATGCAGTCAGGCTCCCTATGGAGTTTGTGGAGATCTCATTTCTAAACAAAGCTGAGGAGTAACGTTCCGCCCACAGCACAAGATTGGTTACCGCCCTGGGATTATGTATTTAAACGCCGTCTTTCAATCAAATGCCGGTGAAATCGCTCAGATTCGTGAGCTGGCGTTGTGTTCCTGGAATCGGACTGGGCAAACAATAAATTCTTTTTTTTTTTTCCTGACTGAGTCTTAAAAAAAAAAGCAAATTAAAAAAAAAACCAAATAACAAAAGAGTCTTTACCTTCGAATCAAATATAAAATGTCAGGTTATTCTCTGCGGTGCCGTAGAAACACAAGGCTGTACCGAGCTGTCTCTTTAGAAATGTAATCTTTCATTCTCTGTAGTCATAAGATAATTTGTTGGCCAACAACGACGTTTCCCTTCTAAAGGGTAAATACTTCGGCTTCCGGAATTTCTTGCTGATTCTTTTCCCCTGACATTTGTTTAAGTGAGTTTGCTTAAAGGAGAACCAGTCAGAACTTCAGGCCGTGTCAAGTCTTCGGTCCCTTGTAAACCCTTGCAAACCAGTGATGAGAAGCCAACCGGGCAAAGTTTGGTCAACACCATCCAGATTTGTACACAAACACCAGTCGGATGGAAGTCTGTCATTTTGAAATGGCACTGCTACTGCCGCACCTTCCTGCTTTGTGTACAGACATCTCCGGTGGGCTTTATTATTACCATATTTGGTCAATGATGTCACCCAAGATCCTCTACCCATTTGTTTACAAACACCCTCTGGATAGGGATCTGTCATTTTATAGTGGTAGTGCTACCTCCCCATCTTCCAGGTTTGTTTACAAGCATCAGCTAGGGATATGTCATTGTGTATGGTAGTGCTACCTCCCCATCTTCCAGCTTTGTTTACAAGTATCAGCGGGGGCTTTGGTCTATGATGTCACCCAAGATCATCCATTGATTTGTTTACAATCACCAGCCAGCTGGGGTCTGTCGTTTTGTAGTGGTAGTGCAACCATACCATCTTCCAGCTTTGTTTACAAGCATCAGCGGGGTCTTTGGTCAATGATGTCACCCAAGATCGTTTACTGATTTGTTTACAATCACCAACCAGCTGGGGATCTGTCATTTTGTAGTGGTAGCGCTACCTCCCCATCTTCCAGCTTTGTTTACAAGCATCAGTGGGGGCTTTGGTCAATGATGTCACCCAAGATCATCTACTAATTTGTTTACAATCACTAGCCAGCTGGGGTCTGTCGTTTTGTAATGGTAGTGCAACCATACCATCTTCCAGCTTTGTTTACAAGCATCAGCGGGGGCTTTGGTCATAACAATATTTGGTCAATGATGTCACCCACGATCCTCTACTGATTTGTTTACAAACACCCGCCAGATAGGGATCTGTCATTTTGTAGTGGTAGTGCTACCATGCCATCTTCCAGCTTTGTTTACAAGAATCAGCAGGGGCTTTGGTCAATGATGTCACCCAAGATCATCTACTGATTTGTTTACAATCACCAGCCACATAGGGATCTGTCATTTTGTAGTGGTAGTGCTACCTCCTCATGGCTAGGGATATGTATGGTAGTGCTACCTCTCCATCTTCTAGGTTTGTTGACACGCATCAGCAGGGGCTTTGGTCATAACCATATTTGGTCAATGATGTCACCCCAGATCATCTACTGATTTGTTTACAATCACCAGCCAGCTGGCGATCTGTTGTTTTGTAGTGGTAGTGCCACCTCCCCATCTTCCAGCTTTGTTTACAAACATCAGCAGGGGCTTTGGTCAATGTTGTCACACAAGATCTTCTACTGATTTGTTTACAAACACCAACTGGCTGGGGATCTGTCATTTTGCAGTGGCAGTGATAACTGGTCATCTTCTGGCTTTGTTTACAAGCAGCAGCGGGGGCTTTGGTCATAACCATATTTGGACAATGATGTCACCCAAGATCATCTACTGATTTGTTTACAATCACCAGCCAGCTGGGGATCTGTTATTTTGTAGTAGTAGTGCTACCCCCCATCTTCTAGCTACCTCCTCATGGCTAGGGATATGTCATTGTGTAGCGGTATTGCTATCATGCCATCTTCCAGCTTTGTTTGCAAGCATCAGCTTTGGGCTTTGGTCATAACCATATTTGGTCAATGATGTCACCCAAGCACAGTGGCTAAATGGTTAGCATTTCTGCCTGGCAAGTACTAGGGTCGTTGGTTTGAATCACAACCATGGCACCACCTGCCTGGAGTTTGCATGGTCTCCTTGTGCCTGCGTGGGTTTCCTCCCATACTCCAAAGACATGCTGGGACGTTAATTGGATCCTGTCTAAATTGGCCCTAGTATGTGTATGTATGAATGTGAGTTAGGGACCTTAGATTGGACGCCCCTTGAGGGTTAGGGACTGATGTGAATGTACAATATATATGCAAAGCGCTGCGTAAATTGACAGCGCTGTATAAGTACTGGTAATCAATACATCCCTCTACTGATTTGTTTACAAACACCAGCCGGCTAGGGATCTGTCATTTTGTAGTGGTACTACTACCTTCTAATCTTATAGCTTTGTTTACAAGCAGCTTTAGTCACACCCATATTTGGTTAACGATGCCACCTAGGATCCTCTTCTGATCTGTTTACATACACCAGCCAGCTGGGGATCTGTCATTTTGTAGTGGTAGTGCTACCTCCTCATCTTCTAGATTTGATTTCAAGCATCAGAGATGGATTTGGTGAGAAACATATTTGGTCAATGATGTCACCCAAGGTCCTCTAGTGATTTGTCTGCAAGCACCAGTCGGCTGGGGATCTGTCATTTTGCAGCGGTAATGGTTCCTCGACATCTTCCAGCTTTGTTTGCAAACATCAGCAAGGGGTTCTATGAAACGTGTCCATGCTGAGTGTGTTTACTATGCAGCATCAGCACAAGATCTGGAATCACTGCAGTACTGGTGGCTATTACTGGGATTCTTCACCTCCAGGCCTATAGGTACGGCAAAATGGACCAATTTAACTATGTAATAAAATGTATACCTGGAGTTCAACCTTGAGCATATACTGTATATATATATATATTTGGGAAGAATATTTTTAAAATATATTTCAAATATATTTTTCTTCCAACCTAGAAAGGAGGACTCCAGTTGGCAGCAAGAGTCGCTTGCATCCTAGCAACAGAAGACATTCTAGGAGTCAATGACCGCCAGCACCCTAGCAACCAATAGGCTGCCGTACACTTGTATCCATGTAGTTGCTCAAATGCTAAATGCGTACAGCACAAAGAGCCCCTTTTAACCTCCTGGTGCCGGCCGAACGCAAATGTGAGGCCTCCTGGCGTCTGGGCCTAGACACCGAGCTGCTGCACATTTGCGTTCTATTAAAAAAAAACATATGTGCTGAGAGCGCTCCCAGCACACACGTCCGGTACTCACGGAAAGGTTCCCGGTCTCTTCTTTTGATCGGGACCTTTCCCGATCATGTGACCACCGTGACAGCTAATCACGGCGGTCACATGACCCTAAAACCCCGCCCCACCTCCCGGTTTCTGGAACCCTTAAAGGGCTGGGAGGCGCCGGCACCAGGGGGTTAAGCAGCTTTTGCTTCTTTTGTATTCCTTCACAGTCCCGGTCGCTGTATTTCGGTCCTGGCTGCCTATGGCCATGTGCACATTCCTTCAGATTCTATTAAAATAATTGCCTTCCAACAGTAAAGGAATGTGAGTTCAACCTTGAGTATATATATATTTGGGAAGAATATTTTTAAAATATATTTCAAATATATTTTTCTCCCATATGGGTTGCAACCTAGAACGGAGGACTCCAGTTGGCAGCAAGGGTCGCTTGCATCCTAGCAACAGAAGACATTCTAGGAGTCAATGACTGCCAGCACCCTAGCAACCAATAGGCTGCCGTACACTTCTATCCATGTAGTTGCTCAAATGCTAAATGCGTACAGCATGAAGAGCCCCTTTTGACCTCCTGGCGCCGGCTGAACGCAAATGTGCGGCCTCCTGGAGTCTGGGCCTAGATGCCGAGCTGCTGCACATTTGCGTTCTATTAAAAAAAACATATGTACTGAGAGCGCTCCCAGCACACATGTCCGGTACTCACAGAAAGGTCCCGATCTCTTCTTTTTTTTTTTTTAAATATGGAACGCTTCACGAATTTGCGTGTCATCCTTGCGCAGGGGCCATGCTAATCTTCTCTGTATCGCTCCAATTTTAGTATATGTGCTGCTGAAGCAAGCACCCGATGTCTTCTTTCGATCGGGACCTTTCCAGATCATGTGACTGCCGTGTCAGCGAATCACGGCGGTCACATTATTATTATTATTATACAGGATTTATGGCGCCAACAGTTTGCTCAGCGCTTTACAATATAATGGGAGACAATACAGCAACAATACAGTTCAATACAAGAGGGGTAGGAGCAGGGGCGGACTGACAACTCATGGGGCCCCCGGGGCAATAGGGGATCATGGGGCCCCTGTGTCCTTGCCCAAACTCAAAAAAGCCTATGAAAAAGGTACCAGGGGCATCTCATGGGGCCCCCTACTGACCCCGGGCCCTCGGGCAGTGGCTGAGTTTCCAAATGGTTAGTCCGCCCCTAACGGCCCTGCTCCTTGGATCTTACAATCTAGGAGGGAGGGGCTAGTGGTACAAAATGTATTAACTGTGGGGGATGGACTGGTTGGAAGAGTAGAAGATTCCATTATAAGCTGAGGGCAGGATAGGCTTTCCCGAAAGAGAGGTTTTCAGAGATCGCCTAAAAGTGAGCAGAGTAGGCGATAGTCTGATAAATTGGGGTAGAGAGTTTCAGAGGATGGGGGAAGCTCTGGAGAAGTCCCGGAGACGAGCATGGGAGGAGGGAACAAGGGAACTAGAGAGTGGGAGGTCTTGCGAGGAGCGGAGAGCACGGTTTGGGTGATATTTAGAGACAAGACCGGTGATGTTATTGGGGGCGGAGTTATAAATTGTTAATGTTTTGAATTTTATCCGTCACATGACCCTAAAACCCAGCTCCACCTCCCGGCTTCTGGAACACTTAAAGGGCTGGGAGGGGTTAAACAGCTTTGCTTCTTTTGTATTCCTTCACAGTCCCGCTCGCTGTATTTCGGTCCCGGCTGCCCATGGCCATGTGCACATTCCTTCAGATTCCATTAAAATAATTGCCTTCCAATGGTAAAGGGATGTTCGTCCCCCCTCCCCCGCCCCCCCAGCAATTGTGTAAATGGAGTGCTGGAAATAGCATTAATGAGTGAAAAAAACGTATCCATCGGCCATCCCATATTAACCCTTTTATAAATCGCCAAGAAAAGACCAGATAATGTGTCATTATTCCAAGCTGCGAAAACACCGAGCTCCGACTTATTCTTCATATTTTTCACTTAACCAGAACATCTAAAACCAATAAAAGTTCCCTCGCCTCACCATGGTAATTGTCAGGTTGTGAAGAGCCTCAAAGATCTGAAAAAAAAAAAAAAATCCATATAAACTGGAACCCGAGCCCATTAAGCCCATGAGTAGCTTTGAAAACGTCCCGATCGATATGCTTATTAGAGGAGTATTGCGGAGTCGTGGAAAGAAACGAAACGTCCTTATTAGGGGGGCTGCGCCGTCCAAGAGCCTCTTCCCGAGGTTTTTTTTTTTTGTCTTTCTTCGTCTTCTTTATTCCCTCAGATAAAGGCTTCGGCATAATGGATTTTGGCTCCTGCGTTCTTCAGGCTAGCTAGCCGAGGAATCAATCTCCGCTACTTTGTTTGTTTTACTGGGAATAGTATTCTTTTCCTGACATTCAGTTCTTGAGCAAAAGAAAAAGAATGTTTGTTTTTGATTAAAATGGTGCCTTCGCTCGGCGGCCACGTCTGTTTTCTGTTTTTCTGCCTTACATTATTGCAATATTTTTTGCTATAAATCAGGCTATGATGGACTTACATTGATAACTTGCCAAAGTTACTCTCCAAAGTGAGCTGTGTTCCATGGGCCCCCCACCCAAAGTGTCTCCCGTCACACAGGCTATGATGGACTTACATTGGTAACTTGCCAAAGTTACTCTCCAAAGTGAGCTGTGTTCCATGGGCCCCCCACCCAAAGTGTCTCCCGTCACACAGGCTATGATGGACTTACATTGGTAACTTGCCAAAGTTACTCTCCAAAGTGAGCTGTGTTCCATGGGCCCCCCACCCAAAGTGTCTCCCGTCACACAGGCTATGATGGACTTACATTGGTAACTTGGCAAAGTTACTCTCCAAAGTGAGCTGTGTTCCATGGGCCCCCCACCCAAAGTGTCTCCCTTCACACAGGCTATGATGGACTTACACTGGTAACTTGCCAAAGATACTCTAGAAAGTGAGCTGTGTTCCATGGGCCCCCCACCCAAAGTGTCTCCCATCACACGGGCTATGATGGACTTACATTGATAACTTGCCAAAGTTACTCTCCAAAGTGAGCTGTGTTCCATGGGCCCCCCACCCATAGTGTCTCCCGTCACACAGGCTATGATGGACTTACATTGGTAACTTGCCAAAGTTACTCTCCAAAGTGAGCTGTGTTCCATGGGCCCCCCACCCAAAGTGTCTCCCGTCACACAGGCTATGATGGACTTACATTGGTAACTTGCCAAAGTTACTCTCCAAAGTGAGCTGTGTTCCATGGGCCCCCCACCCAAAGTGTCTCCCGTCACACAGGCTATGATGGACTTACATTGGTAACTTGCCAAAGTTACTCTCCAAAGTGAGCTGTGTTCCATGGGCCCCCCACCCAAAGTGTCTCCCGTCACACAGGCTATGATGGACTTACATTGGTAACTTGCCAAAGTTACTCTCCAAAGTGAGCTGTGTTCCATGGGCCCCCCACCCAAAGTGTCTCCCGTCACACAGGCTATGACAAACAATGAACAACCCCCCACCCCAATATTAGGACAGATCACCCTGTACCCCTAACAAGCACAGGGTGACTTACACATAAGAGGGATATGGGGAGCTGAGACAGGGGTCTCCCCACCTCTCCAAAGTGAGCTGTGTTCCATGGGCCCCCCACCCAAAGTGTCTCCCGTCACACAGGCTATGATGGACTTACATTGGTAACTTGCCAAAGTTACTCTCCAAAGTGAGCTGTGTTCCATGGGCCCCCCACCCAAAGTGTCTCCCGTCACACAGGCTATGATGGACTTACATTGGTAACTTGCCAAAGTTACTCTCCAAAGTGAGCTGTGTTCCATGGGCCCCCCACCCAAAGTGTCTCCCGTCACACAGGCTATGATGGACTTACATTGGTAACTTGGCAAAGTTACTCTCCAAAGTGAGCTGTGTTCCATGGGCCCCCCACCCAAAGTGTCTCCCTTCACACAGGCTATGATGGACTTACACTGGTAACTTGCCAAAGATACTCTAGAAAGTGAGCTGTGTTCCATGGGCCCCCCACCCAAAGTGTCTCCCATCACACGGGCTATGATGGACTTACATTGATAACTTGCCAAAGTTACTCTCCAAAGTGAGCTGTGTTCCATGGGCCCCCCACCCATAGTGTCTCCCGTCACACAGGCTATGATGGACTTACATTGGTAACTTGCCAAAGTTACTCTCCAAAGTGAGCTGTGTTCCATGGGCCCCCCACCCAAAGTGTCTCCCGTCACACAGGCTATGATGGACTTACATTGGTAACTTGCCAAAGTTACTCTCCAAAGTGAGCTGTGTTCCATGGGCCCCCCACCCAAAGTGTCTCCCGTCACACAGGCTATGATGGACTTACATTGGTAACTTGCCAAAGTTACTCTCCAAAGTGAGCTGTGTTCCATGGGCCCCCCACCCAAAGTGTCTCCCGTCACACAGGCTATGATGGACTTACATTGGTAACTTGCCAAAGTTACTCTCCAAAGTGAGCTGTGTTCCATGGGCCCCCCACCCAAAGTGTCTCCCGTCACACAGGCTATGACAAACAATGAACAACCCCCCACCCCAATATTAGGACAGATCACCCTGTACCCCTAACAAGCACAGGGTGACTTACACATAAGAGGGATATGGGGAGCTGAGACAGGGGTCTCCCCACCTCTCCAAAGTGAGCTGTGTTCCATGGGCCCCCCACCCAAAGTGTCTCCCGTCACACAGGCTATGATGGACTTACATTGGTAACTTGCCAAAGTTACTCTCCAAAGTGAGCTGTGTTCCATGGGCCCCCCACCCAAAGTGTCTCCCGTCACACAGGCTATGATGGACTTACATTGGTAACTTGCCAAAGTTACTCTCCAAAGTGAGCTGTGTTCCATGGGCCCCCCACCCAAAGTGTCTCCCGTCACACAGGCTATGATGGACTTACATTGGTAACTTGCCAAAGTTACTCTCCAAAGTGAGCTGTGTTCCATGGGCCCCCCACCCAAAGTGTCTCCCGTCACACAGGCTATGATGGACTTACATTGGTAACTTGCCAAAGTTACTCTCCAAAGTGAGCTGTGTTCCATGGGCCCCCCACCCAAAGTGTCTCCCGTCACACAGGCTATGATGGACTTACATTGGTAACTTGCCAAAGTTACTCTCCAAAGTGAGCTGTGTTCCATGGGCCCCCCACCCAAAGTGTCTCCCGTCACACAGGCTATGATGGACTTACATTGGTAACTTGCCAAAGTTACTCTCCAAAGTGAGCTGTGTTCCATGGGCCCCCCACCCAAAGTGTCTCCCGTCACACAGGCTATGATGGACTTACATTGGTAACTTGCCAAAGTTACTCTCCAAAGTGAGCTGTGTTCCATGGGCCCCCCACCCAAAGTGTCTCCCGTCACACAGGCTATGATGGACTTACATTGGTAACTTGCCAAAGTTACTCTCCAAAGTGAGCTGTGTTCCATGGGCCCCCCACCCAAAGTGTCTCCCGTCACACAGGCTATGATGGACTTACATTGGTAACTTGCCAAAGTTACTCTCCAAAGTGAGCTGTGTTCCATGGGCCCCCCACCCAAAGTGTCTCCCGTCACACAGGCTATGATGGACTTACATTGGTAACTTGCCAAAGTTACTCTCCAAAGTGAGCTGTGTTCCATGGGCCCCCCACCCAAAGTGTCTCCCGTCACACAGGCTATGATGGACTTACATTGGTAACTTGCCAAAGTTACTCTCCAAAGTGAGCTGTGTTCCATGGGCCCCCCACCCAAAGTGTCTCCCATCACACGGGCTATGATGGACTTACATTTGTAACTTGCCAAAGTTACTCTCCAAAGTGAGCTGTGTTCCATGGGCCCCCCACCCAAAGTGTCTCCCGTCACACAGGCTATGATGGACTTACATTGGTAACTTGCCAAAGTTACTCTCCAAAGTGAGCTGTGTTCCATGGGCCCCCCACCCAAAGTGTCTCCCGTCACACAGGCTATGATGGACTTACATTGGTAACTTGCCAAAGCTACTCTCCAAAGTGAGCTGTGTTCCATGGGCCCCCCACCCAAAGTGTCTCCCGTCACAAAGGCTATGATGGACTTACATTGGTAACTTGCCATGGTGACTGTGCGAAATAGTACAGGCGTACCTCGGTTTACGAATGCCTCGGTTACTATAATTTTTGGTTGACGAATGGTTTTGTGCTGCCCCCACGGACTCGGGCCAACACCACCACCCCCTTCCCCCTCCCGCGGAAAGAGCCTGACATTGACCAACACCCCTGCTACCCCCCATCCAAGGGAGAGCCTTCCATTACCACCTCCCGGTGATAGAGAGAAGACACTCATCTTCATACCTCCAGACATCCTGGGAACGAGAGTCAGGCTCCGCGTACACCATCAAGCAGCCCACAGCCTCTCTCGTATCCCACCTGGTTCCAATGGCGCACATGGCCCTTCTTCCATCCCTTCTTCTGGGGGATTGGTGCTGCCCCCCTGAAAAATGTCGCTCTAGGCAAATGCCTTGTTTGCCTTGTGGTAAATCCCCCCCTGGCTGTACTGGGCTACAAGGAGAGACAACGGTGTGAGGCTTGCTTTGTATAAACCGGCCCTCTCAGGGTTAAATATTTCCATAACCTTCGGGAAACTTAGGCTGCAAACTTTCTCATGATTTTATTAATGTTTCCTTTTCCTCCTTTGCAGAACATTTCAGAGGCATTTTTTTTTTCCTCCGCATATCATATAATGAGACATCTTCATTACAAAAGCCGCAGAGAGGCAACGGATGACATAAAGCCTCCTCGATCCAAGTGTGATTTGCCCCCTGTGAAGTCTCCTATAAAAGGACCATTGATAAGTTCTTTTATTGAGCGCTCACAATGCGGTCTCGTAGATTTTAAGCGTGTTTAATACAAGTGGATACCGGGGCTGTCACACATTAGCAACTTCTCGCTGTGACAAACCAGACGGTGCTACCGCCCTGGAATAGTAATCCATGGAAATGAGACACTTGATGCTTGTAACACTTACAGGGCCCTTGAGCCTCGCTGTCTGATCAATAATGTGTCTCTTCTTTGAAGGAGATCTGTGGAACAGAAGTTGAGAATGTACGCTATTTTCCGCGCTCGCTCCTCTGAAACTTTTATGTGTACATTTACATAAAACTTTGGGTGACACCTAATAATACAGCGTATTCATTACATATAGTTGAAGAACACGCAACGGCCACTTTATTAGGTACACCTGTTCCAAGGCTTGGTAACACAAATTGCTAATCAGCCAATCACATGGCAGCAACTCAATGCATTTAGGCACCTAGATATGGTGAAGACCATTTGCTGAAGTTCAAACCAAGCATCAGAATGGGGAATAAAGGGGATTTAAATGACTTTGAATGTGGTATGGTTGTTGGTGCTAGACGGGCTGGAGTGAGTATTTAACAAACTGCTGATCTCCTGGGATTTTCACGCACAACCATCTCTAGGGTTTACAGAGAATGGTCCGAAAAGAGAAAATATCCAGTGAGCGGAGGAAAATGCCTTGCCGATGTCAGAGGTCAGAGGAGAATGGGCAGACTGGTTGGAGATGATGGAAAGGCAACAGTAACAACAATACCCACTCGTTACAACCAAGATATGCACAACACCATCTCTGAACACACAACACGTCCAACCATGAAGCAGATGGGCTACAGCAGCAGAAGACCACACTGGGTGCCACTCCTGTCAGCTAAGAACAGGAAACGGGGGCTACAATTCACACAGGATCATCAAAATTGGACAATAGAAAAAAAAAATTTTCAAGCACAACCATCTCTAGGGTTTACAGAGAATGGTCCAAAAAGAGAAAATATCCAGTGAGTGGAGGAAAATGCCTTGCTGATGTCAGAGGTCAGAGGAGAATGGGCAGACTGGTTGGATATGATAGAAAGGCAACAGGAACTCCAATAACCACTTGTTACAACTGAGGTGTGCAGAATACCATCTCTGAACGCACAACATGTCCAACCATGAAGCAGATGGGCTACAGCAGCAGAAGACCACACTGGGCGCCACTCCTGTCAGCTAAGAACAGGAAACGGGGACTACAATTCGCACAGGATCACCAAAATTGGACAATAGAAGAAAACAAACCACACATTTTCAAGCACAACCATCTCTGGGGTTTACAGAGAATGGTCCAAGAAGAGAAAATATCCAGTGAGCGGCAGTTGTGTGGAGGAAAATGCCTTGCTAATGTCAGAGGTCAGAGGAGAATGGGCAGACTGATCTCCTGGGATTTTCACGCACAACCATCTCTAGGGTTTACAGAGAATGGTCCGAAAAGAGAAAGTATCCAGTGAGTGGAGAAAAATGCCTTGCTGATGTCAGAGGTCAGAGGAGAATGGGCAGACTGGTTGGAGATGATAGAAAGGCAACAGGAACTCCAATAACCACTCGTTACAACTGAGGTGTGCAGAATACCATCTCTGAACGCACAACATGTCCAACCATGAAGCAGATAGGCTACAGCAGCAGAAGACCACACCGGGTGCCACTCCTGTCAGCTAAGAACAGGAAACGGAGGCTACAATTCACACAGGCTCACCAAAATTGGACAATAGAAGAAAAAAAAAACAAACATTTTCAAGCACAACCATCTCTAGGGTTTACAGAGAATGGTCCAAAAAGAGAAAATATCCAGTGAGCGGCAGTTGTCTTGTTGATGTCAGAGGTCAGAGGAGAATGGGCAGACTGGTTGGAGATGATAGAAAGGCAACAGTAACTCCAATAACCCCTCATTACAACCAAGGTATGCAGAATACCATCACTGAACGCACAACACGTCCAACCTTGGTGCAGATAGGCTACAGCAGCAGAAGAGCACACCGGGTGCCACTCCTGTCAGCTACGTAAGAACAGGAAATGGGGGCTACAATTCACACATGCGCACCAAAATTGGACAATAGAAGAAAAAAAAACATTTTCAAGCACAACCATCTCTAAGGTTTACAGAGAATGGTCCAAAAAGAGAAAATATCCAGTGAGCTGCAGTTGTGTTCAGGAAAATGCCTTGTTGATGTCAGAGATCAGAGGAGAATGGGCAGACAGGTTGGAGATGATAGAAAGGCAACAGGAACTCCAATAACCCCTCATTACAACCAAGGTATGCAGAATACCATCTCTGAATGCACAACACGTCCAACCTTGAAGCAGATGGGCTACAGCAGCAGAAGACCACACCGGGGACCTGTCAGCTAAGAACAGGAAAGGGATGCTAGACGTGGTGAAGACGACTTGCTGACATTCAAACTGAGCTTCAGAATGGGGAAGAAAGGGGATTTAAGTGACTTTGACCGTGGCATGTTTGTTGGTGCCAGACGGGCTGGACTGAGTATTTAACAAACTGCTGATCTCCTGGGATTTTCACGCACAACCATCTCTAGGGTTTACAGAGAATGGTCCGAAAAGAGAAAGTATCCAGCGAGTGGAGGAAAATGCCTTGCTGATATCAGAGGTCAGAGGAGAATGGGCAGACTGGTTGGAGATGATAGAAAGGCAACAGGAACTCCAATAACCCCTCGTTACACCCAAGGTATGCAGAATATTATCTCTGAACGCACAACATGTCCAACCTTGAAGACGTTCTGTTGCTCATGTGCCCATTGGGATTTTCATGCACAACCATCTCTAATGTTTACAGAGAATGGTCCAAAAAGAGAAAATATCCAGTGAGTGGCACTTGTGTGGAGGAAAATGCCTTGCTGATGTCAGAGGTCAAAGGAGAATTAGCAGGGAAAGTGAGACTCATCAGACCAGGCAACGTTTTTACAACCTTCTAGTGTCCAGTTTTGGTGAGCTTGTGCGAATTGTAGCCTATGTTTCCTGTGTATATAATGATACATCCACGCCCTTGACGTGTTTTGTCATCCACGCCCTTGATGCGTTTCGTCATCCACACCCTTGACGCGTTTCGTCATCCAATCATGACGGCTTCTTTCTGATGGAGATATAGCCCTGTTAAAGGCGTACTTTGACATTCATACAGCTCAAACATCCTGAGGTAAGTAGCCTGATTGGTAGGTGGTAGAAGACACATCTCTTCTGGTGGTGATTGATCGCGAATAGCTGCACTGCGGGAATTTATATATTTATATAGATGACACTGAAGGTGGAAGATTATAGTGGACTTTTATACACTTTTATATGATATTGTGTGTGGATATTGTCACTTTTTTTGTGTTTTATGCATTTTTTGGGATTTTATTCACATGTATTGAACTCTATTTATATGAATTGTATATATATATCTATATATATATATATATATAGATATATATATATATATATCTATCTATATATATATGATTTTTTTTTTGTTTCATTTAATCACAAGTTCGCAACTGCACTAATATTTGATTTCGTGGGTTTTTTTTTAATTGAAAACACTTGAATATTTTATTTATTTTATATTATGGGGGAAAGAACAGGAGGAGCTGGGAATACACAGAGGTGAGTTGGGACACCCAAAACTCCCAGGTGGAGGGAAATGAGTCGGGAATTCCGGAAGGGAGATCTCACGGTTGGAGTGTCCAATACATTTAAGAAGCCAAGGGCTGACTCCACCAGACCCCTTTTATAATGGAACTGACCCCAGACTGCGCTTGGGTACTTCCGTTATACTACCGCTTCCCCATCCGAACACCGACAACAGACACCACAGCTGACCATACAAGACTAGATGACACCAGTCTTGAAGTAAACCAGGAAGTAGACTAGTTTATTTTAACACAGATACAAGATATATACACTCAGGGGACAATCCCCCCTCCCTGCATAATGACACAGGGCGGGGCAATCTACATTTAGTAACAAGAGACACACCAACAGACAGTCCCATCAGGAGGGAGGACTGCTGGAGACACCCCCCACCAAGAGAAAATACACATAAACACATACATCTTATATTAGTTTGCTCCCAAGCCTGACAAACAATAGAACAATGGGATGCAACCACACAACACCAAACAATCAACAACCCCCCACCCCATTATTAGGACAGATCACCCTGTACCCCTAACAGGCACAGGGTGACTTACACATAAGAGGGATATGGGGAGCTGAGACAATGGTCTCCCCACCTCTCCAAAGTGAGCTGTGTTCCATGGGCCCCCCACCCAAAGTGACTCCCGTCACACCATTTATAACTAAAATATCACTTTTGGGCGGACCCTTTGATGGGTAACTCTACTGGTGTGGGAAAAAATATAGAATAAAACAATAATATATACAATTGCTGCACGAGTCATATTGTAATTGAATGTTATTAAAAATGACCTTTCCTCTTTCATCTATAATCTTCTGTAAAATGCAAAATGGTGCCCTGGAGGCGTTTCCTGTACAGTGTTGGTATACAGAGCGCCCCCCAGAAATGTCATTTCCCGCGTGTGTGATTGGCTCACTGATTTTCCCAGAAGTCTGCATTAAGATGCAAGTTAGATTTTGGGCATCCCCTGCAACAAAAATTTCATTTTTTAATTAGATACTCCGAAAGAGAAATCACATCTAATGGGATGCAGACCCTGCCACGTTCCTCATTAGAGCAGCTGATTGATCATTATAAAGTCGTTTCCATTCACATTCATTCTGCACATGGACTGTCAGGGCAGGGGCTGAGGAACGGACAGGCAGGCCTAACAATGTAACGCACTGGCTGACGACAACCACCACCCACAGACCGAAGTCCCTCAGGGGGCAGAGTCTAAGTCCCAGGCTGCCCTTCACCAGGGCCCCTGATGGTGGGGATGGACTTGACGCAGCCAGGAACCAGGTCGCGGCCCCCGAGACACCTCAGCTGCGGTAATGGCCGCCGCCAATGGCGTGTAGCTGGTGGAAGAGACAAAAGAGTAGTCAGACAAGCCGGGTCAACAACAACAGGACAAAACAGTACAGGACAGCAGACGAGAATCACAGGTCACGAGCCGGGTTCAGCAACAGAGGATCAGATCAAAGGAGAATACAAAGAATAGTCGAGTCACAAGCCGAATCAGATACCAGGAGAGTCACGAGAGTCAGAACAGAGTAATAGCAACAACAAGACACAAGTGCAAAGAGCATGTGCGGGCCACAGGCTTATATGTCATCAGCCACGCCCCTCTGGGGGATGGACCTCAGAGACCCGAAGGCATAAAAGGATTCCCACCATGCACAGCAGAATCCAAGATGGACGCCAGCACATGGAGTAACATAACCTCAGGGAAAAGGTAGGACCTTGACATGGACAAGGAGAAACAAACAGAGATTTCTTCAGGATAACAAAATGTAGGAATCTGCTACAAAGTTTGTTCTAATCCCTGCAATGTGCATTGATCACACAGAGGGGGGAGGGTTTTTTTTTTCGTAACAAAGCGGAGTTACTCTTTAGACCTCTTATTTCTGTAACCGCTTCCTGCAGAGCGTTCACAGATGCGGTGTATGTGCGACTTGTACAATGTCACACACGGACTTGCAGTGCATGCACACCTGTACGTTCACTGGGCCGTAATTAATTTAATCAGGGAAAGGAATCGCTGTGGGAATCCTGCTGACGTACGCTTGTTCCCCGAACCACTGAAGGCTGCGATAATTCTCCTCCCTGGTGATATGGCACCATATGTGAACCCGACACGGAATGAATGACTAGAAAGCAGAATTACTGTGCACTGGAATGAGCACCTGTGTACCGGGAGTATGGAGACATCCAGGATGGGAACGCATTTCAAATAGCCGTGTATAAACCACGGCCTTCTGGAGGAACTAGAAGATGCACAGAAATCAGGACACGATGCCTGAATAAACTCCAAGAAAACAGTTAAATAGCAAAAAAAAAAATACATGTTAGGGAACTGTTTTACCTCTATTCTAATATTACACAGTGTCAGTAGCCAACAGAATAGGATTTCGTTTTTGTAAACTATATGTTCAAATATCATAGGACCCCTTACTATCACACCTATGTGAGCTTGTTGGACCCCTGACCATCACACCTATATGAGATTGTTGGACTCCTGACCATCACACCTACACAAGCTTGTTGGACCCCTGACCATTACATCTATATGAGCTTTTTTCATCCCTGACCATTACATCTACATGAACTTGTTGGACCCCTGATCGTCACACCTATATGAACTTGTTGGACCCCTGACCATCACACCTATATGAGCTTGTTGGACCCCTGACCATCACACCTATATGAGCTTGTTGGAATCCTGACCATCACACCTACACGAGCTTGTTGGACCCCTGACCGTCACACCTATATGAACTTGTTGGACCCCTGACCATCACACCTATATGAGCTTGTTGGAATTCTGACCATCACACCTACACGAGCTTGTTGGACCCCTGACCATTACATCTATATGAGCTTTTTTCATCCCTGACCATTACATCTATATGAACTTGTTGGACCCCTGACCATCAAACCTATATGAGCTTGCTGGACCCCTGACCATCACATCTATATGAGCTTGCTGGACCCCTGACCATCACATCTATATGAGCTTGTTGGACCCCTGACCATCACACCCATATGAGCTTGTTGGACCCCGACTATCACACCTATATGAGCTTGTTGGACCCCGACCATCACACCTATATGAGCTTGCTGGACCCCTGACCATCGCACCTATATGAGCTTGTTGGACCCCTGACCATCGCACCTATATGGTCTTTTTGCACCTGACCATTACACCTATATAGGTTTGCTGAACCCCTGACCATCAAATCTATATGGGCTTGCTGGACCCCTGACCATCACACCTGTATGTGCTTGCTGGACCCTTGGCCATCACCCCTACTTGGGCTTGCTGGACCCCTGAATATCAGTATATGAGCTTGCTGGGCCCCTGACCATCACACTGGTGAGCTTGCTGGACCCTTGACCCTTACACCTATACTTGCTTGTTGGACTCCTAACCATCACACCTATATGAGCTTGCTGGACCCCTGACCATCACATCTCTGAACTTGCTGGACAATTGGCCATCACATCTCTGAGCTTGCTGGCCCCTTGACCATCACACCTATATAAGCTTTTTGCACCCCTGACCATCACACCTATATGAACTTGCTGGGACCCCTGACCATCGCACCTATATGAGCTTTCTGGGACCCTGACCATCACACCTATATGAGCTTGCTGGCACCCCTGACCATCGCACCTATATGAGCTTGCTGGGACCCCTGACCATCACACCTATATGAACTTGCTATATCCCTGACCATCACACCTATATGAGCTTGCTGGGACCCCTGACCATCGCACCTATATGAGCTTGCTGGGACCCTGACCATCACACCTATATGATCTTGCTGGGACCCCTGACCATCGCACCTATATGAGCTTGCTGGGACCCTAACCATCACACCTATATGAACTTGCTGGGACCCCTGACCATCGCACCTATATGAGCTTGCTGGGACCCTAACGATCACACCTATATGAACTTGCTGGGACCCCTGACCATCGCACCTATATGAGCTTGCTGGGACCCCTGACCATCACACCTATATGAGCTTGCTGGGGACCCCTAACCATCACACCTATATGAACTTGATAGACCCCTGACCATCACACCTATATGAGCTTGCTAGACCCCTGACCATCACACCTATATGAACTTGCTGGGACCCCTGACCATCACACCTATATGAACTTGCTGGGGACCCCTGACCATCACACCTATATGAGCTTCCTGGGACCCTGACCATCACACCTATATGAACTTGATATACCCCTGACCATCACACCTATATGAGCTTCCTGGACCCCTGACCATCACACCTATATGAGCTTGCTGGGACTTCTGACCATCGCACCTATATGAGCTTGCTGGGACCCCTGACCATCACACCTATATGAACTTGCTGGGACCCCTGACCATCACACCTATATGAACTTGCTGGAACCTCTGACCATCACACCTATACGAACTTGCTGGGACCCCTAACCATCACACCTATATGAGCTTGCTGGGACCCCTGACCATCACCTATATGAACTTGCTGGGACCCCTGACCATCACACCTATATGAGCTTGCTGGGACCCCTGACCATCACACCTATATGAGCTTGCTGGGACCCCTGACCATCACCTATATGAACTTGCTTGGACCCCTGACCATCACACCTATATGAGCTTGCTTGGACCCCTGACCATCACACCTATATGAGCTTGCTTGGACCCCTTACCATCACACCTATATGAACTTGCTGGGACCCCTGACCATCACACCTATATGAGCTTGCTGGGACCCCTGACCATCACACCTATATGAACTTGCTGGGACCCCTGACCATCACACCTATATGAGCTTGATAGACCTCTGACCATCACACCTATATGAGCTTGATAGACCTCTGACCATCACACCTATAGGACTCACAAAATATTTGAAACACTGTTTTATTCGTTATTTGTGTTTTTTGTACATATTAATTGTTTTTTGTTGATGTTGGAGAAGCGCGGCATTCTTATTTATTTTGAAGGAACTGGTGTTGGATGAGAAGATCTTGTTCTTAGTTGGCGTTCCAATTCATCCCAAAGGTGTTCAGTAGGGTTGAGGTCAGGGCTCTATGCAGGACACTGGAGTTCCTCCACACCAAGCTCACCAAATTGATGAACCAGGCTGACCTGGATGGACTGGTGTCCTTATTCAACTCTGCCAGCTATGTAACCATACACAGACCAATCCAACTGGCGTTACCAACCCCTAACATGTTTCACTCCTACATGGAGCTGATTTCTGGAGTCCACTCTATGAATAAGCCCCATGTAGGAGTAAAACGCGTTAGTCTTGGTAACTCCAGGTGGATTCGTTTGTGCATTTGCCTTTTCAATAAAACTGAACACTGGCTTCTAAGCGATGAGCAGCTTCCTTCCCCATTTTTATCTAAGATTGAAGTGTTCACATTTTAAAACATCAATTTAAAATTCTCTACTTGAGTAGGCAGAGTAAATATAAAATATGTATTTGTAACATTTCACAATTACCTGACTAAAAAAGACATATAAACGATTAAAATGTATTTTTTACTGTTAAACTTGCTGAGAAAATTCATATGTGGAGCTCAATGTCTCTCACGTCGCTGAAAATGTCGAAACGGTCTGCAGATCTAGAGATTTACAGATCTATGCGCCTTTGACTCTTCCTGGAAAAAGTCAAGCTTCCCCGTGACCTCTTCTGATTCTCGCACCTTTCTGTTGGTCAGCGGGGCCACTCATCAAATGAGAGTTCCAATAGGTCAATGGTGTTAATGAGGTTTACTGTGGTTGACGGTTGCAGTACACAATCCCTCCATCCCCTCCCCCATACCCTGCCAGGAAAACAGAGTAAAAAAAAAAAAAAAAAAGAAATGATTAGTGGGATTAAACATACACAGTGTCAGAGCGGCACGACTAATAAATTACAAGTCACCATCAACAAAATGTACAAAAAATATTTGGGGATTTTTTTGGACAGCTTGGCAGTTTCCTGTCCTAACAAGGATCACTCCGGCATTGACAGGGTTGCGTCTTGACACGCTCAGCCAACCCCCCCCCCCCCCACTTCCATTCAGCGTTTATATGTCAGTTATTGTTGAAATTACGCCGCAGCCCGGGTCCGCACAGCCGGAGCGACCGAGCCTTGTTTTAATTCTAATAAGCCCAGAAAGTGTCAAGACGTAGGAACCTTTTTTGACATTTCCAATTCATTATCCGTCCAGGATTGCCTGACCGCAAGAAACGACCCGCTGGGCTTTGTCGAAAAAAAGCCAAACATAAAAACAATAAAAATAAAATAAAAATAAGCTCCGGCATTATCTGCGGAATAAACATTGCATGATATTTGTGGCCACCAGAAGTAGAATCATACGAAGACGAGGAAGGATTTTCTACGCGGAATGTTTCCATAAAAAAATACATCTATAAATCCAAAAATGAATGCATCTGATGGAGGCGGGAAGACTTGTGGAGTCCTTTGAGGGTCTCATCTGCAGGACTGTGATAAGCCGAGTGCCAGCAGCAATGCCAGGATTCTTACAGGGAGATAGACCCCAATCAAAGTGACGCCTTGTCTCTGTGATATGGGGACAGCTCTTTCCTACTGATTGGATTCTTCATCTTAGAGATCATAAGAGATAGTAGGGTGCTATACTTAGTTCTCTATGGCCCCATTGTGCAGGAATGTCGAGGCACAGTGCACCCCTCCTGGAGTTTTAGTGCCCCTGGGAGGGAAAGGTGCAGTGGCCCAGAGCTCAGCACTCTGAAGAAGAGGGCACCTACCTTTGCTGGGAGGGAAAGGTGCCGTATCCAGTCCTCTGCTTGCCATAGACTTTGATAGAACAGATGTCTACTCACAAGCAGCACATGGTATCAAGCTAATCAATATCCAGAGTGACCCTCAAACCCTGGTCCACTACACCGATCCCAACATAGGGAAGACACTTCAAATGACTGACGTGTTTCGAGGGTAGGTGCCCTCTTATTCAGAGCCCAGAGCTCAGCACTCTAAAGAAGAGGGCATCTACCCTTGCTGGGAGGGAAAGGTGCAGTGTCCAGTCCTCTGCCCGCCATAGACTTTGATAGAACAGATGTCTACTAACAAGCAGCACATGGTATCAAGCTAATCAATATCCCGAGTGACCCTCAAACCCTGGTCCACTACACCAATCCCAACGTAGGGAAGACACTTCAAATGACTGACGTGTTTTGAGGGTAGGTGCCCTCTTATTCAGAGCCCAGAGCTCAGTAGTCTGAAGAAGAGGGCACCTACCTTTGCTGGGAGGGAAAGGTGCCGTATCCAGTCCTCTGCTTGCCATAGACTTTGATAGAACAGATGTCTACTAACAAGCAGCACATGGTATCAAGCTAATCAATATCCAGAGTGACCCTCAAACCCTGGTCCACTTCACCGATCCCAACATAGGGAAGACACTTCAAATGACTGATGTGTATCGAGGGTAGGTGCCCTCTTCTTTAGAGCCCAGAGCTCAGCACTCTGAAGAAGAGGGCACCTACCCTTGCTGGGAGGGAAAGGTGCAGTGTCCAGTCCTCTGCTTGCCATAGACTTTGATAGAACAGATGTCTACTAACAAGCAGCACATGGTATCAAGCTAATCAATATCCAGAGTGACCCTCAAACCCTGGTCCACTACACCGATCCCAACGTAGGGAAGACACTTCAAATGACTGACGTGTTTTGAGGGTAGGTGCCCTCTTATTCAGAGCCCAGAGCTCAGCAGTCTGAAGAAGAGGGCACCTACCCTTTCTGGGAGGGAAAGGTGCAGTGTCCAGTCCTCTGCTTGCCATAGACTTTGATAGAACAGATGTCTACTCACAAGCAGCACATGGTATCAAGCTCATCAATATCCAGAGTGACCCTCAAACCCTTGTCCACTGCACCGATCCCAACGTAGGGAAGACACTTCAAATGACTGACGTGTTTCGAGAGTAGGTGCCTTCTTCTTCAGAGCCCAGAGCTCAGCGCTCTGAAGAAGAGGGAACCTACCATCGAAATGCGTCAGTACTTGAAGTGTGTCGGGGGGCGGGGAAAAGCTGCACCCGGAAGGTTTTTTAACCCTACTGCATAGAATGCATTGAGGTAAAAAAACGTTATGCCTTTAGAACCACATTAAACTGAAGAAATAAAAGAGATGTCTACTCACTCATCAATATCCACAGCGACCCGCAAACCCCGGTCCACTGCACCGATCCCAACGTAGGGAAGACGCTTCATTTGGCTGATGTGTTTCGAAGGGTAGGTGCCTTCTTCTTCAAAGCCCAGAACCCAGCACTCTGGAGAAGAGGGAACCTACTACTTGAAGTGAGTGGGGGGCTCGGGAAAAGCTTCGATCCCAGCATGGGGAAGACGTTTCAAATGGCTGAGACTCGGGATAATTATAAATGTAGCCCCCACGTTGGACTGTGAGACTCAGGATAATTATAAATGTAGCCCCCACGTTGGACTTTGTGATTCGGGATAATTATAAATGTAGCCCCCACGTTGGCCTTTGAGACTCGGGATAATTATAAATGTAGCCCCCACGTTGGACTTTGAGATTCCGGATATTTATAAATGTAGCTCCCACGTTGGACTTTGAGATTCCGGATATTTATAAATGTAGCCCCCACGTTGGACTTTGAGACTCAGGATAATTATAAATGTAGCCCCCACGTTGGACTTTGAGATTCCGGATATTTATAAATGTAGCTCCCACGTTGGACTTTGAGATTCCGGATATTTATAAATGTAGCCCCCACGTTGGCCTTTGAGACTCGGGATAATTATAAATGTAGCCCCCACGTTGGACTTTGAGATTCCGGATATTTATAAATGTAGCTCCCACGTTGGACTTTGAGATTCCGGATATTTATAAATGTAGCTCCCACGCTGGACTTTGAGATTCCGGATATTTATAAATGTAGCCCCCACATTGGACTTTGAGACTCAGGATAATTATAAATGTAGCCCCCACATTGGACTGTGAGACTCGGGATAATTATAAATGTAGCCCCCACGTTGGACTGTGAGACTCGGGATAATTATAAATGTAGCCCCCACGTTGGACTGTGAGACTCGGGATAATTATAAATGTAGCCCCCACGTTGGACTTTGAGATTTCGGATATTTATAAATGTAGCTCCCACGTTGGACTTTGAGATTCCGGATATTTATAAATGTAGCCCCCACATTGGACTTTGAGACTCAGGATAATTATAAATGTAGCCCCCACGTTGGACTGTGAGACTCGGGATAATTATAAATGTAGCCCCCACGTTGGACTGTGAGACTCGGGATAATTATAAATGTAGTCCCCACGTTGGACTTTGAGATTCCGGATAATTATAAATGTAGCCCCCGCGTTGGACTTTGAGATTCCGTATATTTATAAATGTAGCCCCCACGTTGGACTTTTAGACTCGGGATAATTATAAATGTAGCCCCCACGTTGGACTTTGAGATTCCGGATATTTATAAATGTAGCCCCCACGTTGGACTTTGAGACTCAGGATAATTATAAATGTAGCCCCCACGTTGGACTGTGAGACTCAGGATAAATATAAATGTAGCCCCCACGTTGAACTGTGAGACTCAGGATAATTATAAATGTAGCCCCCAAGTTGGACTTTGAGGTCCGGATATTTATAAATGTAGCCCCCACGTTGGACTTTGAGATTCCGTATATTTATAAATGTAGCCCCCACGTTGGACTTTTAGACTCGGGATAATTATAAATGTAGTCCCCACGTTGGACTTTGAGATTCCGGATAATTATAAATGTAGTCCCCACGTTGGACTTTGAGATTCCGGATAATTATAAATGTAGCCCCCACGTTGGACTGTGAGACTCAGGATAATTATAAATGTAGCCCCCAAGTTGGACTTTGAGGTCCGGATATTTATAAATGTAGCCCCTGTGACGGGAGTGACTTTTGGGTGTCGGGGGACCGCTGTATTATCTTCCCAAATCATTATGTTTAAGTGATCCTGTGCCTGTTAGGGTACAGGGTGTACATGTGAATGTCCCAGTCCTGTGTATAGTGTGTGTTCCTTTGTTCTCGGCCACATGGTTGCCCATTGTCTACTGCCATGTGGCTATTCCTTTGTTCTATTGTGTCTTGCTGGCCAGCAAACTATTATGGGATGTACTTGTTTTGGACTCGGTCACTTACAGACCATTTACCCTGAGTGGCTAATCCATCCCACACCGTTTGTGTATTGGTGTGGGGGTTGGTCAATGTCCTTTGCCCCATGGCTGCATCCCATTGTTCTGTGTCTTGGTTGGATGGGGAGGGCTGATGAGGTGTTTCCTGTCCCTGGTTGTCTTTCCCCGCCCTCTGTATAAAACATGTTGTTTGTGTAAAATAAAGTAGAGTTGGCTTCCTGTTTTAAGAAGAGCTGGGTGCTGTCTTTTTCCTGAGGGATTTCAACGGTGTGGTCCGTGGATGGTGTTCGGACAGGGGAAGCTGTGGTATAACGGAAAAACTCAGTGCGGTCTGGGTTCTGGTTCCGTTACAGCCCCCACGTTGGACTTTGAGATTCCGGATAATTATAAATGTAGCCCCCACGTTGGACTTTGAAATTCCGGATAATTATAAATGTAGCCCCCATGTTGGACTGTGAGACTCGGGATAATTATAAATGTAGCCCCCATGTTGGACTGTGAGACTCGGGATAATTATAAATGTAGCCCCCACGTTGGACTGTGAGACTGAGGATAATTATAAATGTAGCCCCCATGTTGAACTGTGAGACTCGGGATAATTATAAATGCAGCCCCCACGTTGGACTGTGAGACTCGGGATATTTATAAATGTAGCCCCCACGTTGGACTTTGAGACTCGGGATAATTATAAATGTAGCCCCCACGTTGGACTGTGAGGCTTGGGATAATTATAAATGTGGCCCCCACGTTGGACTGTGAGACTTACTGGCTACAAGGAATAACATTATTCACCCGCCTGTCCTCGTGACGTAGATCAGGCCCCTTAGCATGGAATATTAATGCATCATTACTGAAGGAATGCGTTGAGCGCGTTACAGGCCGCTGGTCGAAACAGATTTTCCGCCGCAAACGCAATCAGACCGGGTAACCAGATTATGTCACTTTTTTTTTTTTGCTCACAGCAAAGGAAAGTAAATAAAAACTGGGGGGGAAAAAATGTCTTTTTCCCGCCTGCGGTGATGTAGGCTCCGACGCGGTCCGCTCGGCGCCCATTTATCAAGAGGGAAAAAAGGGGGGGGGGGATGATGACAGCAGAGGCATCGTATGTCTTCCATGACAGCGGGGACCCCCTTGGGTTAATACACCCTGCTTCGCATCCTTGTTTACTCTTCATTAAACTAAATGCTTTATGCAAATGAGCCGACACGAAGCCAGGCGACCAATCTCGCAAGGCTGTGATTTTATCTGATGAGTTCATTCAACTGAAATCTCCTCTTAATTTCCATAATTACACTGGCCTGTTCTCATAATGCAAACTGATTGCTGCAACCAAAAAAAAAAAAAAAGCTAAAAAAAAAAAACGATGAAAAAAAAACGATGAAAAAAAAATTATGAAAAAAAAAATGAAAAAAAAGATGAAAAAAAACAATAAAAAAAAGATGAAAAAAAAACAATGAAAAAAAAAGTTCCTGGAGGCAACAGGTTTATGTTTTTACAAATGTTTCCGTAATCTTTTACAAGAGATGGCGCCCTATTATCACTCCGCGGTGTTTATTAAGGCTCCATGCACACGGGGGGGAGGGGTTTAATCACGCTGGTTACGTTAGCTGTGTAAAGTGAGTTTTTCCAAATTTTTTAGCATTTTTGCATTAGCGTTTAGCCACGTTTTCTTGCATTTCTCTGCGTTTGCTTTTTTCTTAAAAAAAAGTCCAAAAAACGCCGATTTGCGGCTATTTACCGCGTTTTGCCACATTTTTCAACATTAGAGCATTTTTACAGCTAAAAAAACTCTAGAAAACTCTAGAAATGCTAGTTCTGGGTTTTTTTCCGGCCAGAAAACATTGATTCCAGTCTGTGTGTGTATGGACACCGAGGAGAACATGCTGGGGGGTTACTGGATGCAGGAAAAATGTCAAAAGCCAAAAACAGCCGCTGTAAAAATGTCCCGTGTGCAGGAGGACTTAGGCTGTATATAAACAGCCGGACTGTGGCAGTCCAGGGGCGGGTTGTCGTTCATACTGTCCCTGGGAGCGCGCGGCACTGCTGTACGGGACCTCTGTGTGAGGTCCGGATTAATGTGTTCACTGATTGGCCAATCAGTGATCACATGAATAGCAGTAAGCAAGATGTCACTTCTGACATCATTGCTTACTACGTGTGAAATCTGTGAATGATCACAGAGATCACATGGTACAGGGCTATTCACAACAGCCTGGTACCATGTGACAGGAATGCAGCCAGGGAGAAGGAGAAATGATTGTACAGCCTTTATGGGTGTAAAAGCAATCAGTGTAAAAAAAAAAAATGTCATCACCCCCCACAAGTAGTACAGAGTCACTATGGTGATACTGCACTGCTAGAGTGACTTTATGTTAAAAAAAGCCATAAAAACATGAATAATAATATAAAAAAATAAAATAAAAACGTGAAAAAATGTTTTTAAACTATAAACTAATTTGGGTTTTTTTTTTGCTAAAAAGATAACTGAATAAATTTCGGCCAAGATTTATGAAGAAAGATTATTTATTTGCAAAATTTTATAAGAAAAACACTTTCTTTTCAACATTTTTGGACTTTTTCATTTATATAGCAAAAAATAAAAATCCCAGCAGTAAATAAATACCACCAAAATAAAGTTTTATCTGTCTAAAAAAAGTGCTAAAAAATTCATACGGGTACAGTGTTGCATGACCGCGCAATTGTCATTCAAAGTGTGAAAGCTGAAAATCGGCCTGGACAGGAAGGGGGGGAAAGTGTCCGGACTGGAAGGGGGGGAAAGTGTCCGGACTGGAAGGGGGGGAAAGTGTCCGGACTGGAAGGGGGGGAAAGTGTCCGGACTGGAAGGGGGGGGAAGTGTCCGGACTGGAAGGGGGGGAAAGTGTCCGGACTGGAAGGGGGTGAAAGTGTCCGGACTGGAAGGGGGGGAAAGTGTCCGGACTGGAAGGGGGTGAAAGTGTCCGGACTGGAAGGGGGGGGAAAGTGTCTGGACTGGAAGGGGGGGAAAGTGTCCGGACTGGAAGGGGGGGAAAGTGTCCGGACTGGAAGGGGGTGAAAGTGTCCGGACTGGAAGGGGGGTGAAAGTGTCTGGACTGGAAGGGGGGGAAAGTGTCCGGACTGGAAGGGGGGGAAAGTGTCCGGACTGGAAGGGGGGGAAAGTGTCCGGACTGGAAGGGGGGAAAGTGTCCGGACTGGAAGGGGGGGAAGTGTCCGGACTGCAAGGGGGTGAAAGTGTCCGGACTGGAAGGGGGGGGGGGAAGTGTCCGGACTGGAAGGGGGTGAAAGTGTCCGGACTGGAAGGGGGGGAAAGTGTCCGGACTGGAAGGGGGGGAAAGTGTCCAGACTGGAAGGGGGTGAAAGTGTCCAGACTGGAAGGGGGGTGAAAGTGTCCGGACAGGAAGGGGGTGAAAGTGTCTGGACTGTAAGGGGGTGAAAGTGTCTGGACTGGAAGGGGGGGAAAGTGTCCGGACTGGAAGGGGGTGAAAGTGTCCGGACTGGAAGGGGGGGAAAGTGTCCGGACTGGAAGGGGGTGAAAGTGTCCGGACTGGAAGGGGGGGGAAGTGTCCGGACTGGAAGGGGGTGAAAGTGTCCGGACTGGAAGGGGGGGAAAGTGTCCGGACTGGAAGGGGGTGAAAGTGTCCGGACTGGAAGGGGGGGAAAGTGTCCAGACTGGAAGGGGGTGAAAGTGTCCGGACTGGAAGGGGGGTGAAAGTGTCTGGACTGGAAGGGGGGGAAAGTGTCTGGACTGGAAGGGGGGGAAAGTGTCCGGACTGGAAGGGGGGGAAAGTGTCCGGACTGGAAGGGGGTGAAAGTGTCCGGACTGGAAGGGGGGTGAAAGTGTCTGGACTGGAAGGGGGGGAAAGTGTCCGGACTGGAAGGGGGGGAAAGTGTCCGGACTGGAAGGGGGGGAAAGTGTCCGGACTGGAAGGGGGGAAAGTGTCCGGACTGGAAGGGGGGGAAGTGTCCGGACTGCAAGGGGGTGAAAGTGTCCGGACTGGAAGGGGGGGGGGAAGTGTCCGGACTGGAAGGGGGTGAAAGTGTCCGGACTGGAAGGGGGGGAAAGTGTCCGGACTGGAAGGGGGGGAAAGTGTCCAGACTGGAAGGGGGTGAAAGTGTCCAGACTGGAAGGGGGGTGAAAGTGTCTGGACAGGAAGGGGGTGAAAGTGTCTGGACTGTAAGGGGGGGAAAGTGTCCGGACTGGAAGGGGGGGAAAGTGTCTGGACTAGAAGGGGGGAAAGTGTCCAGACTGGAAGGGGGTAAAAGTGTCTGGACTGGAAGGGGGGGAAAGTGTCTGGACTGGAAGGGGGGAAAGTGTCTGGACTGGAAGGGGGGTAAAAGTGTCTGGACAGGAAGGGGGTGAAAGTGTCCGGACTGGAAGGGGGGGAAAGTGTCCGGACTGGAAGGGGGGTGAAAGTGTCCGGACTGGAAGGAGTTAAAGTCCAGTTCCAGGCAGACAGTTAAATCAGGGGTGTCAAATTCCATTTCATCGCGGGCCATGTCAGCAATATGGTGGCCCTCAAAGGGTCATTTGTATCTGTAAGACTAGATGTCCAGAGTACCCCCCACCCTTCCTTAAAGCAGAGCTCCACCCAAAAGGGGAAGTTCTGCTTTAAGCTTTTTTCCCCCATGTCCCCATTAAGGATTGGCACCTTTGGGGAGCGGGTACTCGAATTTGACAGTACCCCCCCCCCCTCTCTCCCCCCGTAGTCTCCTGTGACACGTGACAGGTCCCAGAAGACAACGGGGCCATTCACAAAGCGCAGCGCTTCTCGCACATGCTCAGAGGGCAAGCTGTCACAGCCGGGTGCCCACACTGAAGATGCCGGTGCCAGGGAGAGAAGATGGCCGGTGACACCAGCCATGGTGAGGACACCGCTGGACCGAGGGACAGGTATGTGGCTGTATTTTAGTTAATTTTTTTGTTTTTTAGCTGAAACTCCGCTTTAAATCACACTGCGCCCCCCTTACCATGTGCTGCTGCCAGGAAGAAGCTGGGGGCGGAGCTGGGTAGCAGAAATTGCGGGGTCTGGAGGAGGACCAGAGGAGAGCTGGAGTCAGCTGAGGATTCCTCTGAATGCTGAGACCAGAGGAGGTGGAGACGAGGGGGTGCTACTGCTGCACAGAGGGGCACAGGATCTGTGGGAGGAGTTCTGTCCCCCTCTCTGCTGACAACTGCTGAGACAGAGTGGGGGTGGAGATGAGGGGGGGTGTTGCAGCTGCACAGAAAGGTTCAGGATCTGTAGGAGGAGTTCTGTCCTCCTCTCTGCTGCTGACTGCTCAGACCAGAGGAGGTGGAGACGAGGAGGTGCTGTGGCTGCACAGAGAGGCACAGGATCTGTAGGAGGAGTTCTGTCCTCCTCTCTGCTGCTGACTGCTGAGACATAGTGGGAGTGGAGATAAGGGGTTGCTGCGGCTGCACAGAGAGGTTCAGGATCTGTAGGAGGAGATCTGTCCTCCTCTCTGCTGCTGACTGCTGAGACAGAGTGGGAGTGGAGATAAGGGGTTGCTGCGGCTGCACAGAGAGGTTCAGGATCTGTAGGAGGAGATCTGTCCTCCTCTCTGCTGCTGACTGCTGAGACAGAGTGGGGGTGGAGATGAGGTGGGTGCTGTCACTGAACAGAGAGGTTCAGGATCTGTAGGATGAGTTCAGCCCTCCTATCTGCTGCTGACTTCTGAGACCAGAGGAGGCGGAGACAAGGGGGTGCTGCGGCTGCACAGAGAGTCACAGGATCTGTAGGAGGAGATCTGTCCTCCTCTCTGCTGCCAACTGCTGAGACAGAGTGGGGGTGGAGATGAGGGGAGTGCTGCAGCACAGGATCTGTAGGAGGAGTTCTGTCTTCCTCTCTGCTGCTGACTGCTGAGACCAGGGGAAGCAGAGACGAGGGGGTGTTGCGGCTGCACAGAGAGGCACAGGATCTGTAGGAGGAGACCAGGGGAGGCAGAGACGAAGGGGTGTTGCGGCTGCACAGAGAGGTGCAGGATCTGTAGGAGGAGTTCTTCTCTCCTCCCTTCTGCCAACTGCCAACAGGGACAAAAAAATAGTTTTGCATTTGGCTAGTATAAAGAGCCAGTTTACGGATAGATAGCATTTTGTTCTTTGCTTTTGCACGTCTTCCATCTGATGCAGAATGACGGTTAATAGGGCTGATATCTCAAAGCCCGGAGGCTGCAGTGTGACCTCAGTGCTGCGTGTTTCCAGTTATTGACACACAATTAAAAATGATAGATTCCCTTTAAATCCGGGCCGGTCTGTGAGGGAAGAGTCATTATTCCCTCTCCTTCCAGCTCCTTGTCTTGTTCCCTTCTTGAAGCCGCAATATTCTGTAGTTATATATCAGGAGGAAGAAGACAACCAGCAGACATAATTATTTAAAACGCACCGACCGTGTTCTCCGGCCCTTTGCGTGTCTCACAGGCAAATCGCTGAACAAAAAGAAAAAAAAAAAAATAATAATAAAAAGCACAATCTGGATGTATTTAATTGCGAAAGTAACAGAAATAAATTCAGCTCTAGTCGAGCGGATTAATTGAGACGCTTTTGCCATTTACCCATGGATAAACATCCAGGCCGCTTCTCAGCGGAATGAAAAATGATTTGACTTGAGAACTGCAAGTGTCATCGCCTCCGGCCAATGAATCTTTTCACAAATGGAAAGCGATCTGTCAGAATGAAGAGCCATCACCGAATTCTGCTCGGCTCAGCCGCTCCCCGCTCAGCCGCTCCCCGCTCAGCCGCTCCCCGCTCAGGACAACTGCAGGACCAAACTTTACACAACTTCCAAAAACAAATCATTTATCTTGATGTTCCTTTCCTCACTTCTCCAGCGGGTCCGCCTCCCAAATCCGTCACAATGAACCTAATAGACACGATGGGGGCTGATGTACAGTCTATTGGAAGGCCGAACAATGGATGGAATGGGTGGGGGGCTCCAGACTCCAGAAGGAGGGCCGGATATTCGATACTTTTTCCAGGTCAATAAAAAAAGTTTTTTTTAATGAATTAATACATTTTAAATAATTAAAGTGTTCCAAAGCCCAGGACCCCACATTCACTATATCCGCTCTCCCCGGACCCTGCATTCACTATATCCGCTCTCCCCAGACCCCACATTCACTATATCCGCTCTCCCCGGACCCCGCATTTACTATATCCGCTCTTCCCGGACCCCGCATTCACTATATCCGCTCTCCCAGGACCCCGCATTCACTATATCCGCTCTCCCCGGACCCCGCATTCACAATATCCGCTCTCCCAGGACCCCGCATTCACTATATCTGCTCTCCCCGGACCCCGCATTCACAATATCCGCTCTCCCCGGACCCCGCATTCACTATATCCGCCCTCCCCGGACCCCGCATTCACTATATCCGCTCTCCCCGGACCCCGCATTCACTATATCCGCTCTCCCAGGACCCCGCATTCACTATATCCGCTCTCCCCGGACCCCGCATTCACTATATCCGTTCTCCCCGGACCCCGCATTTACTATATCCACTCTCCAAGGACCCTGCATTCACTATATCTGCTCTCCCCGGACCCCGCATTCACTATATCCGCTCTCCCCGGACCCCGCATTCACTATATCCGCTCTCAAAGGACCCCGCATTTACTATATCCGCTCTCGCGGACCCCGCATTCACTATATCCGCTCTCCCCGGACCTGGCATTCACTGTATCCGCTCTCCCCGGACCCCGCATTCACTATATCCGTTCTCCCCGGACCCCGCATTCACTATATCCCCTCTCCCCGGACCCCGCATTCACTATATCCGCTCTCCCCGGACCCCGCATTCACTACATCCAGTCTCCCCCGGACTCCGCATTCACTATATCCGGTGTCCCCGGCCCCCGCATTCACTATATCCGCTCTCCCCAGACCCTGCACTCACTATATCCGCTCTCCCTGGACCCTGAATTCACTATATCCGCTCTCCCTGGACCCCGCATTCCCTATATCCGCTCTCCCCGGACCCCGCATTCACTATATCCGCTCTCCCCGGACCCCGCATTCACTATATCCGCTCTCCCCGGACCCCGCATTCACTATATCCGCTCTCCCCGGACCCCGCATTCACTATATCTGCTCTCCCCGGACCCCGCATTCACTATATCTGCTCTCCCCGGACCCCGCATTCACTATATATGCTCTCCCCGGACCCCGCATTCACTATATCTGCTCTCCCCGGACCCCGCATTCACTATATCTGCTCTCCCCGGACCCCGCATTCACTATATATGCTCTCCCCGGACCCCACATTCACTATATATGCTCTCCCCGGACCCCGCATTCACTATATCCGCTCTCCTCAGACCCCAGTCTCCCCCGAAGAACCCAGGAGTATGGCTGTAGCAGCAGGTGGAGGAGAAGAAGGTCTGGATGAGGGAAGTGCCATCCTCCTGGAAATGCTGGGGCAAGCACATGATTGGTTGTCAGGGCGCTGGGGGGTTCTAGCAACCAATGATGGTACAATGACAGTGGGGCAGGAGAAACCATGCGCTGGGGACTGGAGGGGGGTTGTAGATGCTGGGAAGAAACAGAGACCATAGACTGACCTGAAGACCAGGCCTTCCTTACATAAGAGTCCCCATCAGATTCTCCCTCTTACATGAGCGCCTCCTTTACATGAGAGTCCCCATCAGAGGACCCCTTACACAAGAGTACCTATCAGAGGCCCCCTTACACAAGAGTACCCACCAGAGGCCCCCTTACATTATAGTACACTACAGCATCCCCCTTACAACAGTGTCCACATCAAAGGCCCCCTTACATCAGAGTACCCATCAGAGTCCTCCTTACATTATAGTTCTCATCAGATTCCCCCTTACATCCCTGTATACCTGAACCTCATCCCTGTATACCTGAATACATATTCATTACACGGGTTCCGTGGCAGATTGGGGTGGTAATTAAACTCACTCGGTGCCTTCTCTGCAATAAATTAGCCTCAGAACCCGTGTAATTAATATGTGTTCAGTTTTAAAGGGATGAGGTGACCACCCTGCTGAAGACCAGTGTGAGAGGATCTTCTTTGGGACCATCATTGCACAAGTATCTACAAGAAGTAGATGAAGTCGGTACTTATGGAGAACTCCAAGTCCTCTACTGTCCTGTACAGAGGGTAGGTAACTGCAGCGCCCTTTTCCAAAATCATGGATGTGGTTACCTCTTTCAGGCCACAGGCCTCGCCACGTGTGCCCCTCAGAAGGGGTGTGCACTACTTCTCCATTATGGTCTGCTAGCTTTTTCCAAAAAACACAAAATTCCCCTTCTCTACTGCTCCTCCTGCACCACATATTGGTAAAACCCATCCAGGGCAGTAACCCCTTCGTACAAATTCAGCTTTCATTCTAACCGTGGGCACACACAAGGCATCGATGAGCATTTTTCACTCTGAAGAGTTACGGAGAAGATGATTGTTATTTGAAAGCCTTTGGAGGGTTGGTTTCCTGCAGTAGCAATGTGACATCCATCAGGAAGACAGAACTGGCTCCCGTGTCAGCATATCAAAGACTGTGGGTCCCAGGGGTGTCCCCGGGGTCAGGACGGGGCACCCTTCAACAATTCTATTTCCTTCTCGTTCTCTGCAGCCAGTAACAATGCTGGAGGCGGAAAACCAAGAGATGAATTAGGACGTGATTTCAGAATAAATAATCAGCGATCGCAGGGCAGAGGCCACCATGACACATGAGATACACATAAAGCATCATCAGATATCTTCAGACTCCTGAAAGATTTTATTCATAACCTGTAAAGCGTTTAGCATGTATGACGTAATTGCAGCAGAGCGTACTGAGGTATAGGCAATGCCAAGTCACAGATATGTCCCTCAGAAGTTCAGAGGGACCATCATCGGCGCATTTACTGAAAACTAAACAAGGCATTTGCCTAGGGTGGCAATTTATCCCTGAAGAAGGGAGACAAGTGGCAGGGATGGGGACCTGACAGGCTGACAGTTACAAGCATAACTCCCAAAGGCAGAGGTGTCCCATCAGGTGTCCCCATCAGAGTACCCCCTTACATCAACTGTCCCCATCAAGGTGCCCTTTAACATCAACTGTCCCCATCAGAGTGCCCCCTTACATCAACTGTCCCCATCAGAGCGCCCCCTTACATCAACTGTCCCCATCAGAGTGCCCCCTTACATCAACTGTCCCCATCAAGGTGCCCCATTACATCAACTGTCCCCATCAGAGTGCCCCCTTACATCAACTGTTCCCATCAAGGTGCCCTTTAACATCAACTGTCCCCATCAGAGTGCCCCCTTACATCAATTGTCCCCATCAAGGTGCCCCCTTACATCAACTGTCCCCATCAGAGTGCCCCCTTACATCAACTATCCCCATCAGAGTGCCTCTTTACATCAACTGTCTCCATCAGTGTGCCCCCTTGCATCAACTGTCCCCATCAAGGTGCCCCCTTACATACGCTGTCCCCATCCCCCATCAGAGTGTCCCCTTGCATCAACTGTCTCTATCAAGGTGCCCCCTTGCATACACTGTCCCCATCAGAGTGCCCCCTTACATCAGTTGTTCTCATCAGAGTGCCCCTTTACATCAACTGTCCCCATCAAGGTGCCCCTTACATCAAGGATCCTTATCAGAGTGCCCCCTTACATCAACTATCCCCATCAGAGTGCCAAAGAAAATACAAATTTTATTAAAAAAAGGATAAATAATCCCCTTAGGGGAGATCTCAACCTACAGTTACTAGTCATAGGTCACCACAGTTACAAGCATCACAAAGGCAGAGGTGTCCATTCAGAGTGCCCCCTTACATCAGCTGTCCCCATCAGAGTGCCCCTTACATCAACTGTCCCCATCAGAGTGCCCCTTACATCAACTGTCCCCATCAGAGTGCCCCCTTATATCAGCTGTCCCCATCAGAGTGCCCCCTTATATCAGCTGTCCCCATCAGAGTGCCCCCTTACATCAACTGTCCCCATCATAGTGCCGACTTACATCAACTGTCCCCATCAGAGTGCCCCCTTACATCAACTGTCCCCATCAGAGTGCCCCCTTACATCAACTGTCCCCATCAGAGTGCCCCCTTACATCAACTGCCCCCATCAGAGTGCCCCTTACATCAACTGCCCCCATCAGAGTGCCCCTTACATCAACTGTCCCCATCAGAGTGCCCCCTTACATCAACTGTCCCCATCAGAGTGCCCCCTTACATCAACTGTCCCCATCAGAGTGCCCCCTTACATCAACTGCCCCCATCAGAGTGCCCCTTACATCAACTGCCCCCATCAGAGTGCCCCTTACATCAACTGTCCCCATCAGAGTGCCCCTTACATCAACTGTCCCCATCAGAGTGCCCCTTTAGTTTAATTATTTCCATCAGAGTGTCTCATGGATCAGTGGATAAACCCTTACAGATCTGGGGGGTGGGCACAACTAAAATCTAGAGGGCACAGCAGACCTTAGCTCCCCACTAGATCCTGGCCTGCTGGGCATTGCTTGTGACAAGAATGCTGAACATCGTTTATAAACTTTAGACCCAAACCTAATACAGTATCAGAAGGGTGCAAGTGTGCGCAAGGTCGTTCCCGAGGACAAGCATCACTCAGCGGTCCTTACCGGGTTATCGCTACAGCCAATCCAATGAACAGTACAAAGACTAAGTGCTCATATAATACGGAGCAATACCTGGAGAAGGGATCCCCAAGGTGCCGAGTGATGAGAACATAGCCGCAGGCTGTACGCAGGCTAGGTCAGTACCGCAGGTTCTATGAGGCCTATAGGAGGACAATGAGTGATGACAAAGAGCTGGAGACCAAGCAAGGAAAGTTTTCTCTTTCTTTCTTTCTTTCTTTCTTTCTTTCTTCCTCCCTCTCTCTCTTTCTTTCTCTCTTTCTCTTTCTTTCTTCCTTCCCTCTCTCCCTCCCTCCCCCTCTCTCTTTCTTTCTTTTTGTCTCTCTCTCTTTCCCTCTCTCCCTCTGTCTCCAATTTCTTTCTTTCTTTCTTTCTTTCTTTCTTTCTTTCTCTCTCTCTCTTTCTTTCTCTCTTTCTCTCTCTCTCTTTCTTTCTTTCTTTCTGTCTCCTCTTTCTTTCTTTCTCTTTCTTTCTTTCTCTCTCTCTCTCTCTCTTTCTTTCTTTCTTTCTCTCTTTCTCTCTCTCTCTCTTTCTTTCTTTCTTTCTCTTTCTTTCTTTCTCTCTTTCTTTTCCTCTCTCCCTCTGTCTCCTCTTTCTTTCTCTCTCTCTCTCTCTCTCTCTTTCTTTCTCTCCTCTCTCTCCCCCCTTCTTCCCTTCTTTCTTTCTCTCTCTCTCTTTCTTTCTTTCTCTCTCTCTCTTTCTTTCTGTCTCCTCTTTCTTTCTTTCTTTCTTTCTTTCTTTCTTTCTCTCTTTCTCTCTTTCTTTCTCTCTCTCTCTCTTTCTTTCTTTCTTTCTTTCTGTCTCCTCTTTCTTTCTTTCTTTCTTTCTTTCTCTCTTTCTCTCTCTCTCTCTCTCTTTTTCTTTCTTTCTGTCTCCTCTTTCTTTCTTTCTTTCTTTCTTTCTCTCTCTTTCTTTCTTTCTTTCTTTCTCTCTTTCTCTCTCTCTTTCTCTCTTTCTCTCTCTCTTTCTTTCTTTCTCTTTCTTTCTTTCTTTCTCTCTTTCTTTTCCTCTCTCCCTCTGTCTCCTCTTTCTTTCTCTCTCTCTCTTTCTTTCTTTCTCTCCTCTCTCTCCCCCCTTCTTCCCTTCTTTCTTTCTCTCTCCCCTTCTTTCCTTCTTTCTTTCTCTCCTTCCTTCTTGCCCGGAGTGCCCCTTTAACATAACCTCAGTTCCTGGGACTATGCAGTGCTTTCTTCTTTCTCCACCAACACATTTATTTGCCGTTGAGTGTGAAGTGAACGTTTGGCACCATGGGCTGTCTTCAAGTATAAATCCACTTCAGAGTCAGTGGCGGGGAATGGAGGGAACCCTTCAGACAATTAGAGCGTTGTGCATTTAGCCCTATGAATTAATTATCCGGCGCTGGAGCAAAGCCGCTATTAATAAATAGGATGCCGTGAAATATTCATCTGTGACAACAGCGAGGGGGCCTCGTGAAGCATTTATGACACCGGTGATTGTGTAACGCCAGTGTGACGTGAGGAGGAAAAAAAAGGTGAGAAATGAACATTTCAGGACCTAAATGATCATCAGCAAAGACATCAGAGGAACGATTTAAAAGATAAGGAGTGATGGGATGGTGGAAATGGGTGTGGCCTATAAGCGCATCCAAAACTGAAAATCTTTATTGTAGCCCACCAGTGCTCAGATGTGGTGGCTGCTTTCGTTTTCCTTTTTAGGACTTTCTATCCTTTATTTAAACCAGGTGATCCTGCCAGTAAGACACTTCCTGCCATACAGTGACAACACTTGCTCGCTGCACTGCATCTATGGTGGAGCGGCGTTGTCATCTGATTTGGACTACAAGCATATGACTGATCATGCCAAAACTTTGCTTTTTATTTAGGGATAGTGATGATATGAAGCCATTTATGATCACATAGTTGTTTGGTTCCTTTTAAATCCTAATGATAACAGAAATCCCCCAAATGGCCCGCATCAGACGTCTCCGCCCCCCGGATCAGAAGTTGCCCTCCCCTGGAATGTTTGGCCTTGGTACAGGCACACAAAGGTTACAATGGCAATTAAAAGGTTAATGTCCCACATCTGTGGCTTTTTAAATGACACTTAGGGGTTTATTTACTAAAGCTGGACAGTCCAAAATCAGACTCCCTTCTGCATAGAAACCAATCAGCTTCCAGGTTTCATTGCCAAAGCTTCATTATTTATTTATTTATTTATTTATCGAGTTTATATAGCGCCAAAGGGTTTGCTCAGCGCTGTACAATAGAGGGGGGACAATACATGAAACAGTACAGTAACATCAAGCAGCACACAAGGGGTAAGAGGGCCCTACTCTTTCGAGCTTACAATCTAGGAGGGAGGGGGTAGAGGTACAGGAGGAAATGGCTGTGGGGGATGGAGTGGAAGGAGGAGGGAAGGGCAGCGGCTGTTAGGTGAGGGTGGGGTAGGCTTCCCTGAAGAGGTGGGTTTTCAGGGAGCGCCTGAAGGTGAGGAGGGAAGGTGACAGTCTGATGGGTTGGGGTAGTGAGTTCCAGAGGATGGGGGAGGACCTGGAGAAGTCTTGCAGTCGTGCGTGGGAGGAGGAGACCAGGGAGCAAGATAGAAGGAGGTCCTGTGAAGAGCGAAGGGTACGGGTAGGGTGGTACTTGGGAATCAGGTCGGTGAGGTAGTTAGGGGCAGTGTTGTGAATGGCTTTATAGGTCAGAGTGAGCAGTTTGAATTTAATGCGTTGGGCAATGGGGAGCCAGTGGAGGGAGAGGCAGAGGGGGGTGGCAGAGGTGGAGCGGCTGGTGAGGTGGATGAGTCTGGCAGCTGAGTTCAGGATGGTCTGAAGCGGGGTGAGTTTGCACTGGGGTAGGCCGGTGAGGAGGGAGTTGCAGTAGTCAAGGCGTGAGATAATCAGGGAGTGAACGAGTAGTTTAGTGGTGTCTGAGGTGAGGAAGGAGCGTATCTTGGAGATGTTCCGGAGGTGGAGCCTGCATGAGTTTGTGAGAGATTTGATATGAGGTTGAAAGGAAAGGTTTGAGTCCAGAATGACGCCAAGGACCTTGGCTTGCGGGGCGGGATTGATGGTGGTGTTGTTGGTAGTGATGGAAAGGATGGGGGGGGGGCACGGGAAGGGGGAAAGACGAGAAGCTCGGTTTTGGAGAGGTTGAGTTTGAGGAAATGGAGCGACATCCAGTCAGAGATGTCGTTTAGGAGGTGAGTGATGCGGGCGGAGAATGTGGGGGTGAGGTGAGGGGTGGATAGGTAGATTTGAGTATCATCAGCATAGAGGTGGTAGTTGAAGCCGTGGGAGTGTATGAGTTTGCCAAGGGAGGAGGTGTAGATGGAGAAGAGAAGGGGTCCAAGGACAGAGCCCTGGGGGACCCCAACAGAGAGGGGGAGGGAAGAGGAGGTGGCGCCGTTGTAGCAAACGCTGAAGGAGCGTTGGGATAGGTAGGAGGAGAACCAGGAGAGAGCGGTGTCTCTGATGCCAAGGGAGAGTAGTTTATTAAGGAGGAGGGGGTGGTCGACTGTGTCAAAGGCCGCAGAGAGGTCTAGGAGAAGGAGGACAGAGTAGTCGCCTTTGGCTTTGGCGGTTAGTAGATCGCTGGTGATTTTGAGGAGGGCAGTTTCGGTGGAGTGTAGGGGACGGAAGCCGGACTGTAGTGGGTCAAGGAGGTTGTTGTCAGTTAGGTGGGCGCTTAGGCGATCGTAGACCAAGCGCTCAAGGAGCTTGGACGTGAGTGGCAGTAGGGAAATTGGTCTGAGGTTGTTGAGGTCAGTGGAGTCCAGGGAGGGCTTTTTGAGTATGGGGGTGATGTGCGCATGTTTTAGGGGGGAGGGGAAGACGCCAGTAGCGAGGGAGAGATTGAAGATGTGGGTAAGGGAGCGGATGAGGGAAGAGGGGGGTGACCGGAGGAGCTTCATTGAACAAGCTGAGGTTAGAAGCTGATTGGTTTCTATGCAGAAGGAAGTCTGATTTTGGACTGTCCAGCTTTAGTAAATAAATCCCTTAATGTCTGTGTATAAATAGTCAATGAGTCTGTTAGCTCTCACTTGGATGCAGGCTAGATACTGAGCCATGGGGAGCAGAAAAGAACTGTCAAAAGACCTGCGTGACAAGGTAATAGAACTTTATAAAGATGGAAAAGGATATAAAAAGACATCCAAAGCCAGTACTGTTCAATCCCTTATTAACCACTTGACTTCTGGGAGATTTACCACCCCCATCCCCCCCCCCCCCCCCAACCAGGCCATTTTTTGCTATGCGGTGCTGCTCTACTTTAACTAGTTGCCGACCGCAGATAGCCGAATGACGGCTTCACTGCGGCCGGCTAGTTCTGGGTGGACGTCATATGACGTCCCCCCAGAACGCGCTCTCCTGCGCGCCCCAGGGGGCGCGCACCCGGCGATCTCCGTGATCGCTGTGTCTTACGGACACAGCTGATCACGAGATGTGGTAAAAGGCCGATCATACCGGCCTTTTACCACGTGATCAGCGGTGTCCAATGACACGCTGATCACAGGGAAATGCAAGTGCCGGTTCTCGGCTGCACTTTCCTCACGCTGTCAGATCGTGAGGAAAGTACTGCCGAGAACCGGCAGTTGTCAGATCGAGGATCGGCACCGATCATCAGGGCCACTGATGATCAATGCCCTGATGATCGGTGCCCAGCAGTGCCACCCACAAGTTCCGCCCACCTTTGCCCAGCAGTGCGCCCACTAGCTCCGCCCACCTGTGCCCAGCAGTGCACCCACCTGTGCCCAGCAGTGCACCCACCTGTGCCACTCTGCAGTGTCACACACCTGTGCCCAGAAGTGCCACCTACCTGTGCCCAGCAGTGCCACCCACCTGTGCCCACCCACCTGTGCCCACCAGTGCCACCCACCTGTGCCCACCCACCAGTGCTGCCCACCAGTGCAACCCACCAGTGCAGCCCAGCAGTGCTGCCAGTCAGTGCCACCAGTCAGTGCCCAGTGGTTGTGCCAGTCAGTGCCGCCAGTCAGTGCCCAGCAGTGATGCCCGTCAGTGCCATCTATCAGTACCCATCATCAGTGTCACCTATCAGTGCCGCCTATCCGTGACACCTCATTAGTGCTGCCTATCAGTGCCGCCTATCCGTGCCACCTCATTAGTGCTGCCTATCAGTGCCCTTTAGTGCTTCCTATCAGTGCCCATCAGTGCCGCCTATCAGTGCCCATCAGTGCTGCCTCATCAACGCACATCAGTGAAGGAGAAAAAATACCTGTTTGAAAAATTTTATAATAGAAACAAAGAAACTTTTTTTTTTTTTTCAAATTTTTTGCACGTTTTTAATTTATAGCGCAAAAAGTAAAGCGCCCAGTGGCGATTAAATACCACCAAAAGAAAGCTCTATTTGTGAGAAAAAAATGATTAAAATTTCATATGGGTACAATGTTGCATGACCGCGCAATTGTCAATCAAAGTGCGGCAGCGCTGGAAACTGAAAATTGGCCTGGTAAGGAAGGGGGTATAAGTGCCGGGTAGGCAAGGGGTTAAATGGCAATTGCACGGTCACAGAACACTGATTAATATAATTTTTTTTAACACAAATAGATCTTTCTTTTGGTGGTTTTTGATCATCACTGGGTTTATTTTATTGGTCAGGTGGCCCAATACTTTTGGCAATCGAGTGTGTATATGGAATTGTGATTGAATGATACCCATAGGGCAAGGGGAGCGTCCATTCATTCACCATCCATGTCATCCCGGTTATAATAAACACATTAAAAATAATTTCACTTTTAAGTAGCTGACACATTATAATTGACCCTTCTGCTACTAAATGAGTATACTGGTTGTTTAAGTATGTTATGTGTTTATTATACCTGGGATGTCATGGGTGGTGAGTGAATGGATGCTCCCCTTGCCCCATGGGTATTAATCAATCACAATTCCATATATACTTTCGTGACAAAATCCTGAATACAGGTTTATTTATTACAGGTACTTATGTAGTGACATCAATTTACACAGCACTTTTACATATATGTATATATTGTTCATTTACATCGGTCCCTGACCCTCAAGGGGCGTACAATCGAAGGCCCCTAACTCACATTCATACATACACATACTAGGGACAATTTAGACAGGAGTTAATTAATCTCCCAGCATGTCTGGAGTGTGGGCAGAGGTGTATTTACCACAAGGCAAAGAAGGCATTTGCCTAGGGTGGCATTTTTCAGGGGGGCAGCGTCACAGGAGCCAATTTAGACAGGAGCCAATTAATCTCCCAGCATGTCTTTGGAGTGTGGGCAGAGGTGTATTTACCACAAGGCATTTGCCTAGGGTGGCATTTTTCAGGGGGGCAGCAGCATCTTTCATGGTGGAAGCAGCATTTTTCAAGGGGGCAGCGCCGCCCCCCAAAAGAAGGGATGGGAGAAGGGACACACACAACATGGGGACCAGGTGAAATCTGAGAAAGGCTGCGGGTTGCTTTATGGTGTATGCAGAGCCTGACTCTTGTTCCCGGGGATGTCCGGAGCTGTGAAGGTGAGTGTTTTCTCTCTCGCAGGGGTGGGGGTTTGCCAGTGTATGGGGGGCGGTGGTAGTGGAAGGCTCTGTCGGGTGGGGTGGGGGGTTGAGGTATTGTTGGTAAAGTCAGGCTCTCTTCGTGGGGGAGGGGGGTGTTGGCCAGTGTCAGGGTCTCTCCGTGGGGCACGGGGGGGAGTCAAATTTTGTGTTTCCTAGGGCGGCACGAAACCTAGATACGCCATTGAGTGTGGGAGGAAACCCACACAGGCACAGGGAGAACATGCAAACCAGTTAGCCACCGTGGTTTCCGGACATTATTGGTGCATAGAGACACGCACGCGTGTACAGTTGAATAAATTTAAATTTTGGACAAAATTTTGTTATTTTGGTTTTAGATACTATTGGAGTTCAGAAATTTGAATGCACCCAAATCTCCGAACAACAAAAAACGCGTTCGAATTTCGATTCAGAGCGAAATGATCCACACTTGTCTAACACCTTCCTCCGTACAAGATACAGGTGAAACTGGAAAAATGAGAATCTGGTGCATTCAATGATTTATTTCAGTGCAGCAACTTAAAAGGTGACACTAATATATGAGACTCATTCCATGCAAAGCAAGATAGTTCAAGCCGTGATTTGTCATCATTGTGATGATTACGGCTTACAGCTCATGAAAACCCCAAATCCACAATCTCAGAAAATGAGAATATTGTGAAAAGGTGGAATAATCTCGGCTCAAAGTGTCCCACTCTAATCAGCTCATTCAGCCATAACACCTGCAAAGGGTTCCTGAGCCTTTAAATGGTCTCTCTGTCTGGTTCAGTAGGAATCACAATCATGGGAAAGACTGCTGACCTGACACCATCACTGACACCCTCCATAAGGAGGGAAAGCCTCAAAAGGGAATTGCAGAAGAAGTTGGATGTTCCCAAAGTGCTGTATCAAAGCACATTAATAGAAAGTTATGTGGGAGGGAAAAGTGTGGAAGAAAAAGGTGCACAAGCAGCAGGGATGACCGCAGCCTGGAGAGGATTGTCAGGAAAAGGCCATTCAAAAGTGTTGAGGACTTTCACAAGGAGTGGACTGAGGCTGGAGTCAGTGCATCAAGAGCCACCACACACAGACGGATCCTGGACATGGGCTTCAAATATCATATTCTAATGTCAAGCCGCTCCTGAACAGCAAACAACGTCAGAAGAGTCTTACCTGGGCTAAAGAAAAACAGACCTGGTCTGTTGCTCAGTGGTCCAAAGTCCTCTTTTCTGATGAGAGCAACTTTTGCATGTCATTTGGAAACCAAGGACCCCGAGTATGGAGGAAGAATGGAGAGGCCCAAGGACCCCGAGTATGGAGGAAGAATGGAGAGGCACAAGGACCCCGAATATGGAGGAAGAATGGAGAGGTCCAAGGACCCCGAGTATGGCGGAAGAATGGAGAGGCACAAGGACCCCCAGTATGGAGGAAGAATGGAGAGGCCCAAGGACCCGGAGTATGGAGGAAGAATGGAGAGGCCCAAGGACCCGGAGTATGGAGGAAGAATAGAGAGGCCCAAGGACCCCGAGTATGGAGGAAGAATGGAGAGGCCCAAGGACCCGAGTATGGAGGAAGAATGGAGAGGCCCAAGGACCCCGAGTATGGAAGAAGAATGGAGAGGCCCAAGGACCCCGAGTATGGAGGAAGAATGGAGAGGCACAAGGACCCCGATTATGGAGGAAGAATGGAGAGACCCAAGGACCCCTAGTATGAAGGAAGAATGGAGAGGCCCAAGGACCCTGAGTATGGAGGAAGAATGGAGAGGCACAAGGACCCGAGTATGGAGGAAGAATGGAGAGGCACAAGGACCCCGAGTATGGAGGAAGAATGGAGAGGCCCAAGGACCCCGAGTATGGAGGAAGAATGGAGAGGCACAAGGACCCCGAGTATGGAGGAAGAATGGAGAGGCCCAAGGACCCCGAGTATGGAGGAAGAATGGAGAGGCACAAGGACCCTGAGTATGGAGGAAGAATGGAGAGGCACAAGGACCCCGAGTATGGAGGAAGAACGGAGAGGCACAAGGACCCGAGTATGGAGGAAGAATGGAGAGGCACAAGGACCCAGAGTATGGAGGAAGAACGGAGAGGCCCAAGGACCCCGAGTATGGAGGAAGAATGGAGAGGCACAAGGACCCCGAGTATGGAGGAAGAATGGAGAGGCACAAGGACCCCGAGTATGGAGGAAGAATGGAGAGGCCCAAGGACCCCGAGTATGGAGGAAGGATGGAGAGGCACACACTGAAAGATGCTTGAAGTCCAGTGTGAAGTTCCCACAGTCTGTGTTGATTTGGGGAGCCATGTCATCTGCTGGTGTTGGCCCACTGTGCTTCATTAAGTCCAGGGTCACCGCAGCCGTCTACCAGGAGATTTTGGAGCACTTCATGCTTCCTTCCGCAGACCAGCTTTATGGGGATGCTGACTTCATTTTCCAGCAGGACTTGGCTCCGCCCACACTGCCAAAAGCACCAAAACCTGGTTCAATGACCGTGGGATTACTGTGAATGATTGGCCAGCAAATTCGCCTGACCTGAACCCCATAGAGAATCTATGGGGCATTGCCAAGAGAAAGATGAGAGACATGAGACCGAACAATGCAGAAGAGCTGTAGGCCGCTATTGAAGCATCCTGGTCTTCCATAACACCTCAGCAGTGCCACAGGCTGATAGCTTCCATGCCACGCCGCATTGAGGTAGTAATTGCTGCAAAAGGGGCCCCAACCAAGTACTGAGTACATATGCAGCTTCTACTTCTCAGAGGTGCGATATTGTTCTATGTACAATCCGTGTTTTATTGATTGCATGGAATATTCTCATTTTCTGAGATTGTGGATTTGGGGTTTTCATGAGCTGTAAGCCATAATCATCACAATGATGACAAATCACGGCTGGAACTATCTTGCTTTGCATGGAATGAGTCTCATATATTAGTTTCACCTTTTAAGTTGCAGCACTGAAATAATTGAACTTTTGCACCATATTCTCATTTTTCGAGTTTCACCTGTATAATGAATAATGGACGTGCGATTTTCAGCCTCCTCCATAAAAAGCCTTTTCAGGCATTCCGAACGAAAAGGAAAAAGAATCAGAGCGCTCCTCTATCCATCTGAAGTGCGGATGTGCATTAGGATGCAGCTAAATCGCCGTTTAAAAGACAAACATTGTGTCATAAGCCGTGTGGATGTAATGGAATGTGCGCAGGATGGCTCCCCTGGGTGGGCTTGTGTGGGAAGTCGGAGCTTTTCCCACTTAATAATATCTGAATTTGTTGCGTTTAATGTCGCGACCTTGATTTTTCTTTCCCCCAATCTTCTCCTCCCCTTTCTGTGAAATGCGTCCACTTTGAAACCTTTACCACTTTCGAGACTTTCTTTTTTTTTTTTCCAACTTCTGAAAGCTCGTTTAATGCATCATTAATTTGTACAAATTCAAAGCCCTATTACTTGCGGAAATAACATTTGATATAACGGGAAGGAGGAAAGGGGTCATTTGAGAGACAACTGGCAGAAAATGCTTCGAAGAAACTAATAAGGGCGAGACGATTGTATCCATTTACCGGCGACTGGAATTATCGGCTCTGCTGGGCTGAAAACCTGTCTGACAAAACACTGCAATTTAGTGCTCGAAGGATCCGGACTGGTAATGGAAAAATAGATGCGGTCTTTGATGTTTCCTAAACAACTTTAGAGCGCCCTTGGGTGGCTTAGCCTTGATGGCGGGGGTGACGGGGACGGGCATTCCAGGCGAAAGAAGGTCAGTGGGTGCTGCCGATCCCACACTTATATTTCAAATATGTTATAGTTCGTTTTTTTTTTCTATTCTTATAGTTAGTATTTAGGGGCTGAAAACCCCCCGTTCAGTCCGCGGTCGAACATTCAACTGTGAACTTCAAACAGGGACAAGTCACTAAGTGGTATCTTACCGCATCTGAGTACACTATATTTCCAGAAGTATTGGCCCCGCCCTCCAAATCATGTGATTCAGGCATTCCAATCCCCTCCATATCATGTGATTCAGGTGTTCCAATCCCCTCCATATCATGTGATTCAGGCGTTCCAATCCCCTCCATATCATGTGATTCAGGTGTTCCAATCCCCTCCATATCATGTGATTCAGGTGTTCCAATCCCCTCCAAATCATGTGATTCAGGCGTTCCAATCCCCTCCATATCATGTGATTCAGGTGTTCCAATCCCCTCCATATCATGTGATTCCAATCCCCTGTCAAGGTCCTACCTTTTCCCAGAGGTTATGTTACTCCATGTGCTGGCATCCATCTTGGATTTCTGCTGAGCATGGTGGGAATCTTTTATGCATTCAGGTCTCTGAGGTCCATCCCCCAGAGGGGTGTGGCTGATTACATATAAGCCTGTGGTCCGCACATGCCCTTTGCACTTGTGTCTTTGTGTTGCTATAGCTCTGTTCTGACTCTCGTGACTTTCCTGGAATCTGACTCGGCTTGTGATTCGACTATTCTTTGTGTTCTCCTTTGATCTGACCCTCTGTTGCTGAACCCGGCTCGTGACCTGTGATTCTCGTCTGCTGTCCTGTACCGTTTTGTCCCATTGTTGTCGACCCGGCCTGCCTGACTACTTTATTGTCTTTTCCACCAGCTACACGCCATTGGCAGTGGCCATTACCGCAACTGAGGTGTCTCAGGGGCCGCGACCTGGTTCCTGGCTGCGTCAATCCATCCCCACCATCAGGGGCCCTGGTGAAGGGCAGCCTGGGACTTAGACTCCGTGCCCTGAGGGACTTCGGTCTGTGGGTGGTGGTTGTCGTCAGCCAGTGCGTTACATTGTTATTAGGCCTGCCTGTCCGTTCCTCAGCTCCTGCCCTGACGTTCCCTCCCAATCATGTGATTCAGGCGTTCCAATCCCCTCCCAATCATGTGATTCAAGCGTTCCAATCCCCTCCATATCATGTGATTCAGGTGTTCCAATCCCCTCCATATCATGTGATTCAGGTGTTCCAATCCCCTCCATGGACACAGGTGTATACAATCAAGCCCCTAGGCATGCAGACTGCTTCTACAAACATTGGTGAAAGAATGGGTCGCTCTCAGGAGCTCAGTGACTCCAAGCGTGGTCCCGTGATAGGTGGCCACCTGGGCAATAAGTCCATCCGTGACATTTCCTGGCTACTAAATATTCCACGCTCAACTGTTAGTGGGATTATAAAAAAGTGGAAGCAACTGGGAACAACAGCCACTCAGCCACCAAGTGGTAGGCCACGTCACATGACAGGGCGGGGTCAGCGCATGCTGAAGCGCACAGTGCGCAGAAGTCGCCAACTGTCTGCAGAGTCAATAGCTAAAGACCTCCAAACTTGGTGTGGCCTTCAGATGAGCCCAACAACAGTGCGTAGAGAGCTTCATGGAATGGGTTTCCATGGCCGAGCAGCTGCATCCAAGCCTTCCATCACCAAGTGCAATGCAAAGCGTCGGATGCCATGGTGTAAAGCACGCCGCCACTGGACTCTAAAGCAGGGGAGACGTGTTCTCTGGAGGGACCAATCACACTTCTCTGTCTGGCAATCTGATGGATGTGTCTGAGTTTGGTGGTGGCCAGGAGAACGGTACTTGCCTGACTGCATTGTGCTAAGTGTAAAGTTTGGTGGAGGGGGATTATGGTGTGGGGGTGGTTTTCAGGGGTTGGGCTTGGCCCCCTAGTTCCAGTGAAGGGAAGTCTTAAGGCGACATTTTGGACAATTGTGGGAAGAGTTTGGGGATGGCCCCTTCCTGTTCCACCATGACTGCACACCAGTGCACAAAGCAAGGTCCATGAAGACATGGGGAGCCAGTTTGGGGTGGAGGAACTTGACTTGGGCTTCTAGAAGAATGGTCCAACCTTCCCATAGACACCCTCCTAAACCTTGTGGACGGCCTTCCCAGAAGAGTTGAAGCTGTTATAGCTGCAAAGGGCGGGGCCAACTTAATATTGAACCCTACGGACCAAGATTGGGAGGCCATTAAAGGTCATGTGCGTGGAAAGGCTGGCGCCCAATACTTTTGGCAATATAGTGTATGTGGTAAGATCTTTCTTCCGGGTTCACAAGCTCTGGCCACCTGACAGGCCGAACCACGATGACGTCACTTTCGTGCATGAGCATAGGACTCCCGGGCCATGGCACAGTACTCTGAAGGAACGGCTCTGGTATGCCATTCCTTTAGAGCGCATGCGCCGGCTCTCAAAAAGAGCGAATATCTCCTAAGCGGTGCATGTTAGGAGATTTAAATTTTTTAGTCTTACATGTTTTGATACATCCAAATTTCTGAATAACAAAAAATTTGTCCGAATTTCGATTCGGAACGAAACGCACATGTCTACTCCTTCTTCCTCAGACCCAGACAGCAAGCATTCCTTCCGCTAAATATATACATATGCTCTGTCATGCCCACGCCATGAGAACCGTGAGCACCTCCCCTAGAATGGGAGGAGTCAGACCAAAGAGGGGAGGGAGCCTTCCCAAACAGATAAATAAATAAATAAAAAGGAAAACAAATATATATATATATATCCCATAAGAGAAAATCAATTTGAAATGCAGATCACATTTTTATTTATTGATTGATTTATCTATTTGGGAAGGCTCCCTCCTCCCTTTGGTCTGACTCCTCCCATTCTAGGGGAGGTGCTCTTGTCAGGCCCCCCCAGACTGTCAAGTCTAGGACTATTGAGCTATGGGATGAATGGCTCGATGAGCGATTTTCAGCGGAAATGTGTGAGGAAAGCAGTTTTGGCATCTCCAGCACTGGGTGCTGGGGTGTGCTGGAGGGTCTATTGATGCTTGCTGCTAGGGGATCTATTGTTGCTGGAGGGGATATATTTTTAAGTGGGGGTAGGGTCTGTTGTTGCTGGTGGGGGATCTGTTATTTATAGGGGACTATTTGTTGCTGGGGGGAATCTACTGTTCAGGGAGGGGTCTATTATTGCTGGCTGCTGGAGGGTTTAGAGATTTGACGTTGCTGCTGAGGGTCTTGTTGCTGGAGGGGATCTATTTTTGAATGGGGGTTCTATTGTTGCTGGTGGGGGATCTGTTGTTGCTGGGGGAGTCTTCTCTTTCTGGGGGACCATTTGTTGCTGGAAGGGATCTACTGTTGATGAAGGGGTCTATTATTGCTAGCTGCTGGATGGTTTAGAGATTTGATTTTGCTGTTGGGGATCTATTGTTGCTGGAGGGGATCTATTTGTGAATTGGGGGTCTATTGTTGCTGGTGGGGGATATGTTGTTGCTGGGGGAGCCTAATCTTTCTGGGGGACCATTTGTTGCTGGAAGGGATCTATTGTTGAGGGAGGGGTCTATTATTGCTGGCTGATGGAGGGTTTAGAAATTTGATGTTGCTGCTGGGGGTCTATTGTTGCTGGAGGCGATCTATTTTTAAGTGGGGGGGCTATTGTTGCTGGTGGGAGATCTGTTGTTGCTGGGGGGGTCTTATCTTTCTGGAGGAACATCTGTTGCTGGGAGGGATGTACTGTTGAGGGAGAGGGTCTATTATTTCTTTCTGCTGGAGGGTTTAGAGATTTGATGTTGCTGCTGGGGGTTCTATTGTTGCTGGGAGATTGATTGTTGCTGGCTACAGGGGATCTATTTTACTGCTTTATCTTTCCCAATTCCTTAGCACAACAATATGATACTTGGTTCTGTATTCTCTAAAAGGGGCAGTACTAGGAGGTGCATAGGAGGTGGAACCAAGGGATGATGCTTGATGGTGGGTAGGGGGTGGAACCAAGGGATGATGCTTGGAGGTGGGTAGGGGGTGGAACCAAGGAATGATGCTCGGAGGTGGGTAGGGGGTGGAACCAAGGGATGATGCTTGGAGGTGGGTAGGGGTGGAACCAAGGAATGATGCTCAGAGGTGGGTAGGGGGCAGAACCAATGGATGATGCTCGGAGGAGGTTAGGGGGAGAAACCAAAGGATGATGTTTGGAGGTGGGTAGGGGGTGGAACCAAGGGATGATGCTCGGAGGTTGGTAGGGGGTGGAACCAAGGGATGATGCTCGGAGGTTGGTAGGGGGTGGAACCAAGGGATGATGCTTGAAGGTGGGTAGGGGGTGGAACCAAGGGATGATGCTCGTAGGTGGGTAGGGGGTGGAACCAAGGGATGATGCTCGGAGGTTGGTAGGGGGTGGAACCAAGGGATGATGCTCGGAGGTTGGTAGGGGGTGGAACCAAGGGATGATGCTTGGAGGTAAGTAGGGGGTGGAACCAAGGGATGATGCTCGTAGGTGGGTAGGGGGTGGAACCAAGGGATGATGCTCGGAGGTTGGTAGGGGGTGGAACCAAGGGATGATGCTCGGAGGTTGGTAGGGGGTGGAACCAAGGGATGATGCTTGAAGGTGGGTAGGGGGTGGAACCGAGGAATGATGCCCGGAGCTGGGTACGGGGTGGAACCAAGGAATGATGCTCAAAGGTGGGTAAGGGGTGGAACCAAGGGATGATATTTGGAGGTGGGCAGGGGGTAAAACCAGGGAATGATGCTCGGAGGTGAGTAAGGGGTGGAACCAAGGGATGATACTTGGAGGTGGGTAGGGGGTGGAACAAAGGAATGATTCTTGGAGGTGGGTACAGTGTGGAACCAAGGGATCATGCTTGGAGGTGGGTAGGGGGTGGAACCAAGGGATCATGCTTGGAGGTGGGTAGGGGGTGGAACCAAGGGATCATGCTTTGAGGTGGGTAGGGGGTGGAACCAAGGGACAGTGCTCAGCGTTGGTAGGGAGCGGAGACAAGGGGTGACTCAGAATGGGGAGTTCCTGCACCTATTCTCTGAGAAAAAAGTGCTGCAGACTTGTGTCCGAACACGCCTGAGCTCATCCCTAGACAGAAGTCACAGACACATGGACCTGTATCCAGGGCAGGAGCGAACAGAAAAACCTGTTGACCGAAGTCCAAGCATTCCGTTTAACCCTTCCTGATAAGGGTACAGGTGTGTGTTGTAGTGAGCTGCAGTACGAAGCAATAACCAGCAGGTGGCGAAGGTTTGAGGTTGATCCTTGGTAAGTAACATTTCCCGCAGAGGTTCTACACAAACAACAGCGAGCTTCTGATCTCTATCAAATCTTCATTTGACCAATAGAGGGCAAAAGGGAGCCCCAAAAAAAAAAACGAATCCTAATAAATTTGATGCTCACCAAAGGTGAAATCCACTCCAGTTACACGGGGCATTAATATTAAAGTTCAAATTAGAGGCAGAATATTAAACCCGTATCAGCGGCGAAGAAATTTGCCGCACGCTTATTATTCAATTGGAGAGGAAATTGATACGGCAAATAGAGTCAAAGTAACGATCAAGAATATTAATCCGATCCCCCCGGATGAGACCGATGTCTTCCACGCCGCCTCCTCCCCCGTCAGTTAATGTCTCGGCATCAACGTTCTCAGCTGAGCCGCGAACGCAGAGACAATATCACAAAGAGGCGTTTATATCATTCCACTCAGGTGCCTTTGTTCATATCGATTGGCTGGAACCACGATGGCGTTTACATCTGAACATAATCTCGTAGAGCAGTGGTCTCCAAAATGTGGCCCGAGGGCCGGATGTGGCACTTTGCTTGCTGTTATTCAGCCATTGGGGCACTATTGCATCCACTGATACCAACAAAGGGGCATAATCCCCCCCCACTGACACCAATAATGGGGCACAATTCCTCACAATGGCACTACAATGGGGCCCAATGACCCCACTAATGGGGCACAATTCCTTCCACTGACACCAATGATGGGGCACAATTCCTCCCGATGACACCAATGATGGGGCACTATTCCTCCCACTGACACCAATGATGGGGCGCTATTCCTCCCAGTGACACCAATGATGGGGCACTATTCCCCCCAATGACACCAATGATGGGCCACTACTCCTCCCAGTGACACCAATGATGGGCCACTACTCCTCCCAGTGACATAACAATGGGTCCCACATTACGCGTGTTAGGCACACAGTTAACCCCTAGATTGCCCCTTGATGTTAACCCCTTCCCATTGTGTGTGCTAGGCCATATTCTTTAACATTGAATCTGATTTCTATTACTATCTACTGAATGTTCTACCGCATTAAAGACATAAAGACATGGAGGAGCCAGTTTGGGGTGGAGGAACTTGACTGTCCTGCACAGAGTCCTGACCTCAACCCCATAGAACACCTTTGGGATGAATTAGAGTGGAGACTGCGAGCCAGGCCTCCTCCCCCGACATCAGTGCCTGACCTGACAAATGTGCTTCTGGAAGAATGGTCCAACCTTCCCATAGACACCCTCCTAAACCTTGTGGACGGCCTTCCCAGAAGAGTTGGAGCTGTTATAGCTGCAAAGGGCGGGGCCAACTCAATATTGAATCCTACGGACTAAGGCTGGGGGGCCATTAAAGGTCATGTGTGTGGAAAGGGCGGGGCCAACTCAATATTGAACCCTACGGACTAAGACTGGGGGGCCATTAAAGGTCATGTGTGTGGAAAGGCCAGCAGCCCAATAATTTTAGCAAAATCGTGTAAATATGGAAGGATAGATAGATAGATAGATAGATAGATAGATAGATAGATAGATAATAGATAGATAGATAGATAGATAGATAGATAGATAATAGATAGATAATAGATAGATAGATAATAGATAGATAGATAATAGATAGATAGATAGATAGATAGATAGATAGATAGATAGATAGATAGATAGATAGATAGATAGATAATAGATATATAGATAGATAATAGATAGATAGATAGATAGATAGATAATAGATAGATAGATAGATAGATAGATAGATAGATAATAGATAGATAGATAGATAATAGATAGATAGATAGATAGATAGATAATAGATAGATACAGTTGCAAGAAAAAGTATGTGAACCCCTTGGGATTACGTGGAGTTTTGCATGAATTGGGCATAAAATGTGCTCTGAACGTCATCTAAGTCACAACAATAGAAGAACACAGTCTGCTGAACATAATACTACACAAACATTAGATGTTGCCATGGTTTAATTGCACATAACAAGTAAACATTCACAGTGCAGGGAGGAAAAAGTATGTGAATTTTTGGACCTAATAACTGGTTGACCCTCCTTTGGCAGCAATAACCTCAACCAAACGTTTCCTGTAGTTGCAGATCAGACCTGTACAACGATCTGGAGTAATTTTGGAGCACTCCTCTTCACAAAACTGTTTCAGTGTAGCAATATTCTTGGGATGTCTGGTGTGAATCACTCTCTTAAGGTCATGCCACAGCATTTCAATTGGGTTGAGGTCAGGACTCTGACTGGGCCACTCCAGAAGGCGTATTCTGTGCTGTTGCAGCCATTGTTTTGTTGAATGACTTGTATGCATTGGGTCATTGTCCTGTTGCATCACCCATCCTCTGCGGAGCTTCAGTTGGCGGACAGATGGTTGTACGTTTTCCTGCAAAATGTCTTGATAAACTCTGGAATTCATTTTCCCATCAATGACAACAATCCGTCCAGGCCCTGAGGCAGCAAAGCAGCCCCAAACCATGATGCTCCCTCCGCCATGTTTCACAGTGGGGATGAGGTTTTGATGTTGGTGTGCTGTGCCTTTTTTTCTCCACACATAGTGTTGTGTGTTCTTCCCAAACAACTCAATCTTGGTTTCATCTCTCCACAGTATATTTTGCCAGTAGTGCTGTGGAACATCCAGGTGCTCTTTTGCAAACTTCAAACGTGCTGCAATCTTCTTTTTGGACAGCAATGGCTTCCTCCGTGGTGTCCTCCCATGTACTCCATTCTTGTTTCATGTTTTCCTTATTGTAGATGTGTCAACAAAAATGTTAGCATGTGCCAGAGATTTCTGTAGGTCTTTAGCTGACACTCTGGGATTCTTCTTTACCTCATGCAGCATTCTGCTCTGGGCTCTTGCAGTCATTTTTACAGGACGACCACGCCTAGGGAGAGTAGCAACAGTGCTAAACTTTCTCCATTTGTAGACAGTCTGTCTTACCGTGGACACATGAACATCAAGGCTTTTGGAGATACTTTTGTAACCCTTTCCAGCTTCATGCAAGTCAACAATTCTTGATGGTAGGTCTTCTGAGAGCTCTTTTCTGCGAGGCATGGTTCACATCAGACAGTGCTTCTTGAAACCAGTAAACCCAAAACAGGTGTGTGTTTTTTAAGGGCAGGACAGCTGTCAGCAACACATCCAATATCATCACACCGATTGGAGTCAAGGTTGGCTCACTCCTGGCTCCAATTAGCTCTGGGAGAAGTCATTAAGCTAGGGCCTCACATACTTTTTCCTCCCTGCACTGTGAATGTTTACATGTTATGTGCAATTAAACCATGGCAACATCTAATGTTTGTGTAGTATTATGTTCAGCAGACTGTGTTCTTCTATTGTTGTGACTTAGATGACGTTCAGAGCACATTTTATGCCCAATTCATGCAAAACTCCACGGAATCCCAAGGGGTTCACATACTTTTTCTTGCAACTGTAGATAGATAATAGATAGATAGATAGATAGATAGATAGATAGATAGATAATAGATAGATAGATAGATAGATAGATAATAGATAGATAGATAGATAATAGATAGATAGATAATAGATAATAGATAGATAGATAGATAGATAATAGATAGATAGATAGATAGATAGATAGATAGATAGATAGATAGATAGATAATAGATAAATAGATAGATAGATAGATAGATAGATAGATAGATAATAGATAGATAGATAGATAATAGATAAATAGATAGATAGATAGATAGATAGATAGATAGATAATAGATAGATAGATAGATAGATAGATAGATAATAGATATATAGATAGATAGATAGATAATAGATAGATAATAGATAGATAGATAGATAGATAGATAGATAATAGATAGATAATAGATAGATAGATAGATAGATAGATAGATAGATAGATAGATAGATAATAGATAGATAATAGATAGATAGATAATAGATAGATAGATAGATAGATAGATAGATAGATAGATAGATAGATAGATAGATAGATAGATAATAGATAGATAGATAGATAGATAGATAATAGATAGATAGATAATAGATAGATAGATAGATAGATAATAGATAGATAATAGATAGATAATAGATAGATAGATAGATAGATAATAGATAGATAGATAGATAGATAATAGATAGATAATAGATAGATAGATATACAAATAGATTATAAAATTGTACTTTTCGGCAGAAGGTTGACCCAAGCACGTATTTGAATTCCGCTGGTCCCACACAACAATGAAGTCATTTTTCATCTCAACATGAGAATAATGAGGACAATGATTTAAAAAAAATGTATAATCTGGCAAATCTCACTTTTCAAAGTTATCTAATTAAAGTTTTTCTTTATTAATCACTTGTGGGACCGGTAATGTCAGCGTTATTCAGAACTCATAGGAGAGAAATTCCACTTAAGAGCTTAAATTGAATTGAAATTGATATCCAAACTCTGGGGACCTCCTTCACAATTCAAAAATGAAGTTTTTATAGAAGAATTTCAGTTACGCAAATTAGAATTTATAATAGGGGGCGAAGAACGATCTGCAGACAGCTGAGATATAAGGTGTTGTGATCACATCAAAAGGAATGTTAATTTAGAAATACATTTTGTGTAACTAAGTAATATAATAATAATAATAATATCATAACTCAAAAAAAATGAAGGCTTTCTTATTGGGAGGAATCAGATGTCTCTTCGGTTTTATTGCTGTCTGTATCTTCATTGGGAATTGGGACAGTTTCTAGTCACTTTGTCATGGTCAGGGGTCAGGCACTGAGACCAGTATCTATAGCAGTAGAGAGGCTTCCACCAACCGGGATAGCTCACCTGAGGTGAGGAGTCTAAGCACTAACCAGTATTCACCAGAGCTCCTGATGGTGGGGATGGGTTTTGCTATGTGTAAGTACTAGGTCGTTTCTTGGCCCTTTGGCTAAGACCAAGTGTAGTACTGTTCTTATCAGTGTCCGCCATCATTCTGGCCTTTTGTTCGGAACGGCTGGCTGTATAGTGTCCCTACTGGCATGATGGGGGTTCTGAAGGCCAGTACTAGCTGGAACAGAAACTGAGGAACCCACGGGACTGTCCACCATCATTCTGGCCTTTTGGTAGGAACGGCTGGCTGTATAGTGTCCCTACTGGCATGATGGGGGTTCTGAAGGCCAGTACTGGCTGGAACAGAAACTGAGGAACCCACGGGACTGTCCACCATCATTCTGGCCTTTTGTTCGGAACGGCTGGCTGTATAGTGTCCCTACTGGCATGATGGGGGTTCTGAAGGCCAGTACTGGCTGGAACAGAAACTGAGGAACCCACGGGATTGTCCACCATCATTCTGGCCTTTTGGTAGGAATGGCTGGCAGTATAGTCTCCCTACTGGCATGATGGGGGTTCTGAAGGCTAGTACGGGCTGAACAGAAACTGAGGCGCCCCCAGGATTGTCCACTATCATTCTGGCCTTCTGGTAGGAACGGTTGGCATTATAGTGTCCCTACTGGCAAGATGGGGGTTCTGAAGGCCAATACTGGCTGGAACAGAAACTGAGGCACTCACGAGATTGTCTGCCATCATTCTGGCCTTTTGGTAGGAACAGCTGGCTGTACAGTCTCCCTGCTGGCATGGCGAGGGTTCTGAAGGCCAGTACTGGCTGTAACAGAAACCGAGGCGTCCACAGGATGGTCCACCATCATTCTGGCCTTTGGGTAGGAACGGCTGGCAGTATAGTGTCCTTACTGGCAAGATGGGGTGTTTAAGATCAACCTTTCGGATTTATCCAGTGGAATGTTAATTACTATCGATTCAATTTAAATCGTATTAATGTATATTAACCTTTTCCCATATACGTGATTTTGCAGTTCAGGGTATGGGGTGCGCGTGAGGAGCGGGCACGCCCTACCTGCACCACCATTTGCAGACATGGCTGTCAATCACTGGGTCCCGGCCAGTAATTACTTGCCGGCGCCCGGTGATTGCGGAGCATCTACAATGGGGGGGGACTGTTTGTAAACAATACAGTTCTCTCCCCTGTCAGCTTTGCATGGCTGTGCATACCAGAGCCATACAAAGCAGTGTGCTTACAGTGAAGCACTAACACAGCCCACAGTAAAACAGCACACAGTTAACCCTTTCATAGCCCCTCATGTTAACTTCTTCCTGCCCAGTGCCATTAGTACAGTGTCAGTGCTTTTTATTAGCACTGATGGTGTCACTGGGGATGTCAGTGACACCAAGTCAGTTCTCCCCCCAGTGTCAGAATGCCGCCGCAGTCCCGCTATAAGTTGCTGATCGCAGCCATTACTAGTAAAAATTAAAAAACAAATCCCAGTATAAATACACCACCCTTTGTAGACGCTATAACGTTCACATAAACCAATTAATTTACACGTTTGGGATATTATTTTAGCGAAGACACGGAGCAGAAAACATTTTGGCCTAAATTTATGACGAAATTAGATTTTTAAAATTTTTTTACTGAACATGTTTAACCACTTCCAGTCCGGACACTTTCCCCCCCTTCCAGACCGGACACTTTCCCCCCCCTTCCAGCCCGGACACTTTCCCCCCCTTCCAGTCCGGACACTTTCCCCCCCTTCCAGTCCGGACACTCCCCCCCTTCCAGTCCGGACACTTTCCCCCCCTTCCAGTCCGGACACTTTTCCCCCCTTCCAGTCCGGACACTTTCCCCCCCTTCCAGTCCGGACACTTTCCCCCCCTTCCAGTCCGGACACTTTCACCCCCCTTCCAGACTGGACACTTTCCCCCCCCCTTCCAGACCGGACACTTTTACCCCCTTCCAGTCTGGACACTTTTACCCCCTTCCTGTCCAGGGCAATTTTCAGCTTTCAGCGCTATCACACTTTGAATGACAATTGCGCGGTCATGCAACACTGTACCCAAATGAATTTTTTACCATTTTTTTGACACAGATAAAGCTTTATTTTGGTGGTATTTATTCACCGCTGGGATTTTTATTTTTTTTGCTATGTAAATGAAAATGTCCAAAAAGTTTGAAAAAAAGTGTTTTTTTTATTTTAATTTTGCAAATAAATAATATTTCATCATAAATCTTTGCCAAAATTTATTCCGTTATCTTTTTAGTAATAAAAAAAAATCAAAATGAGTTTATAACCAAAAATTATAATTTTTAAACATTTTTTTTTACATTTTTATTTTATTTTTTTATATTATTATTTTTTATTTATTTATTTTTTTTTTACATACTGTCACCCTAGCAGTACAGTATCACCATGGTGACACTGTACTACTTGTGGGGGGTGATGAAGATTTTTTTTTTTTTTTACACTGCTTGCTTTTACACCCATATAGGATGTAAAAGCAATCATTTCTCTTTCTCTCTGTCTGCATTCTTGCACTCATTGAGAACTACTGAGTGAGCTGTGATTGGTCACAGCTTGTCACATGGTACAAGGCTGTTGTGAATAGCCCTGTACCATGTGACCTCGGTGATCATTCACAGATTTCACACGTAGTAAGCAATGATGTCACAAGTGACATCTTGCTTACTACTTTGCATGTGATCACTGATTGGCCAATCAGTGATCACATGATCGGGACCTCGTACAGAGGTCCCGTCCAACGATCGGTGTTTCACTGTGTCCGGAGGACACAGCGGGCACCGGATCGCGGTGCTGCACGCTTCCAGGGAGTGCGCACAAGCAGGGGGCGGGGAGGCCGTTTATATGCAACGGCCGGTCGGGAAGTGGTTAATAGCAAAAAGGCCAAAATATTGTTTTTTTTTCTCAAAATTGTCGGTCTTTTTGTTTATAGCACAAAAAATAAAAAACACACAAGTGGTTAAATACCACCAAAAGAAAGCTCTATTTTTGGAAAAAAACAGGACATGAATTTCAGTTATGTACAGCTTTGCACGACCGCGCAATTGTCAGTTAAAGTAACGCAGCAAAAAAATGGCCTGGTCAGGAAGGGGGGAAATCCTCGGGAGGGGGAGGGGTTAATGCTATTTTCTAGAATTTCGATGTATAGATCGGCTCCTTAAGAAGTGGACTTTGTCCATGAAACGCGTCGGGACAGCTTCTGATGTATCACTTTGTGAACTTGATGCATCTTATGAATGGAATATGTATTTTACGGAGTTAAACAGTTGCAGCAATTTTAGAGGAATGGATGTTGCAATAAAAGTTGTTTTTTTCATATCAGATATATATTAAAATCGTTTTTTATTGTACAACGTTGTGCCTCAAAAGTCCCATTCTATCGGTTCTACGTTTTATGACAAAAAAATGAAGGAAAATCTCTTCCAATGTGACATCGACCGCTAAAAATAATTCTCTGAAGAGTCGATGTTTCCTACACCAAAGCCTGATTGGAGAGGCGTCGGGATCGGTCCTAGAATTCGTTTAGCCAATTAGATTGACCATTAGGGTTTAATCATTAGTGTAACATTAGGGGATCGATTTTAAAGATTAGATACTTATTCGCTAAGCTATAATGATTGCGTTTTGCCGTTATTTCCAGGAATGAAAAATAATGAGAGCTAAAAATAACAATCACATGTCTGAAATAACGATCATTATTGCAAATTGCATGTGCGTTATGGCGTGTGCGTGACGTGAGCCCAAAGCCGGCCATAGATGGCTCATTTTATTTCTTTTCAGCCGAACGGAAACATGTATGGATTCCTCCATCCTCAAAATCGAGGTGGCTAGAGGCAGGGGTTTTTTTTCTCAAAAAATAGGTGCAGGAACTCACCCACAAATCCCCCCCACCACACACCCCCTGCCTCTAAACCGCATCAAATAGTGGGTGTGGTCAAATTTCACTAACAGTGGGAGGGTCTTCAAGGAGCAATAAATACCAGGAGTGCATTATGTACAGACTGTAGAGTTTTGGGGGGGGTTACACATAGAATTCAGGGGTGCGCTACACACGGAGTGCAGAGTTAGGAGTGAAGTACACACGGAATGCAGAGTTAGGGGTGATGTACACACGGAGTGCAGAGTTAGGAGTGAAGTACACACGGAATGCAGAGTTAGGGCTCGTTCACACTAGGCTGTTTTGCCAACGCTTGCCAAACGCCCCTATAGCGTTTGGCAAGCGTTGGTCCGGCGTTTGCGGAGCGTTTTTTAACGCTCGGCAAACGCTCCGCAAACGCCGCATGCGCGGTTTGGCGGCAGTTGCTAGGCGTTTGCCGAGCGTTAATAACGCCCCACAAACGCCTATAATGCAGTTTGAGTGGTGTTACCGCTTCGCAAACGCCCCGCAACCGCGTCGCAACCGCACCGCAAACGCAGGCCGGGCGTTTGCGGAGCGGCACCATAGACGAGAATAGGAGGCTTCAAAGCCTCCTGACTCGTCCAGAGGCGTCCGTTTTGCCGCGACGCAACGCAAACGCTCCCGTTAGAACAGCACCATGTGCTGTAATGTGCAGAATTGGCAGAGGCGTTTGGGAAGCGGTAAAAATGCTTCCCAAACGCCTCTCTGCCGCCTGCACACAAGGCTAGTGTGAACGTAGCCTTAGGGGTGATGTACACATGGAGTGCAGAGTTCAGAGCTCGAGCTCGGATGATTACTAATCGGCCTGGTGCACGTCAGAGAATAGCTTGACCGGGGGAAAGTGGGTGCGGGTTGCTGGTCAAGTACGTGCTGATGGCGGCCGGCTCCGTACAACGCATGCACAGTTCCGGAGCTGGCTGATTAGTAATTGGCTGAGTTCGGCTTGGGGGAGATAGGCTTGAGCGGGTGGGGGGGAGTGTTCTGCTTATGAAAAGGAAATATGTGTACGAGCGCACCTATTTGTAGCAGCTGAACATCAGGTAACCATACACCCTTAAAACAATATAAATCAAAAATGCAGCGCTACAGAACCAAGGTATTTAGGTGAAGGCAGATGAATGATTCAAATGAATGAATGAATAAATCAATAAATAAATGACTGACTGAATAGATGCAACAGTTCATAAAATAAGGTGACTTTTAGTGCTCTCCTCTATGTCATATCCTCCTGATGCTCAGGCGTTGTGCAAAATAGTGCTGAAGGAATGCACACTCACCAGAACGAACAGAAAAATGAGCGTTTGTCAATATATGTTCCCCTTAGAGTCATCAACTGGTCAGGATAAGGTAGTATGTTAGCCTCCCTCCAGAGCTCCTGGATATTCCTGTGTGATCCCTTGGTGGGTGGCCTATGGACTTCTCCTTGAAGCTTACATGCGCCAGGAGCTCCAGGAGCCAGGAACGCCGTGACGTCACGCCGCCGGAGCATCGTGGAGCTCCGGCGGCCATCTTTACCATTGGACGGTCAGTCCGTACTTTTATATACACTGCTGTGTATCTCAGATGCTTGATTTGTTAATAAATCCTCTTTTAATCACCTACTACACTATGGAGACGTCTTTGTTTTGACTCCCTTGGGGAGTATCCATTTGCAGTCATTCATCTCTCCGTTGGGTAAGGAACGCATGTAAGCTTCAAGGAGAAGTCCATAGGCCACCCACCAAGGGATCACACAGGAATATCCAGGAGCTCTGGAGGGAGGCTAACATACTACCTTATCCTGACCAGTTGATGACTCTAAGGGGAACATATATTGACAAACGCTCATTTTTCTGTTCGTTCTGGTGAGTGTGCATTCCTTCAGCACTATTTTGCACAACGCCTGAGCATCAGGAGGATATGACATAGAGGAGAGCACTAAAAGTCACCTTATTTTATGAACTGTTGCATCTATTCAGTCAGTCATTTATTTATTGATTTATTGATTTATTCATTCATTCATTTGAATCATTCATCTGCCTTCACCTAAATACCTTGGTTCTGTAGCACTGCATTTTTGATTTATATTTTAGAGTGTTCTGCTTGTCAGGTGTGTGGTGACGTCATGGCGCTTGGCCACTTTATACCAAATTTGCAGACTCAGGTGTAAAGGGGAACCCTGCACACTCTGCTATAAAGGGGAACCCTGCACACTCTGCTATAAAGGGGAACTCTGCGGACCCTCATATAAACGGGAATGTTGCGGACTCTGGTGTAAAGGGGAACTCTGTGGACCCTGATGTAAAGGGGAACTCTGCATACTCAGGTGTAAAGGGACCTCTGTGGACCCTGATGTAAAGGGAAACTCTGCAGACTCAGGTGTAAAGGGAACTCTGTGGACCCTGATGTAGAGGGGAATGTTGCAAACCCTGGTGTAAAGGGAAACTCTAGTCTAAAAATAAGTTTGCAGCATTACCCCCTAAGGTACAAGGGAACTCTTCAGAATGTGAGGTAAGGAGGAACTCTGCAAATTCTGGTGTAAAGGGGAACTCTGCAGACTCTGCTGTAAAGGGGAACTCATTGAACCCTGATATAAAGGGGAACTCTGTGGACCCTGATGTAAAGGGGAATGTTGCAAACTCTGCTGTAAAGGGGAACTCTGGTGTAAGAGTAGGTTCCCAGCATTCCCCCTTACAGTATAAGGGAAACTCTGTGGACTCAGGTAAGGAGGAACCCTGCTAATTCTGGTTTAAAGGGAACTTTGCAAACTCTGGTGTAAAAGGGAACTTTGTGGACCCTGATGTAAAGGGGAACTCTGCAGACTCTGAAGTAAAGGGGAATGTTGAAGACTCTGGTGTAAAATGGAAATCTGTGGACCCTGAAGTAAAGGGGAACTCTGCAGACCCTGAAGTAAAGGGGAACTCTGCAGACTCAGGTGTAAAGGAAAACTCTGGTCTAAGAGTAAGTTCCCATCATTCCACCTTACAGTACAAAGGGAATTCTGCAAGCTCTGATGTAAGCGGGGCTCTGGTGACCAGAGAACTTCTTACATCAGAGTTTCCCTTTACACTAGAGTCCGCAACATTCCCCCATTCCCCCTTACATCAGGGTCCACAGAGTTCCCCTTTACATCAGGGTCTGCAGAGTTCTCATTTACATCAGGGTCCACAGAGTTCTCTTTTACATTGGAGTTTGCAGCGTTCCCCTTTACATCAGAGTTTGCAGAGTTCCCCTTTACATCAGTGTTTGCAGAGTTTCCCTTTACATCAGGGTCCGCAGAGTTCCCCTTTACATCAGGGTCCGCAGAGTTCCCCTTTACATCAGGGTCCGCAGAGTTCCCCTTTACATCAGGGTCCGCAGAGTTCCCCTTTACATCAGGGTCCGTAGAGGTCCCCCCTGCACTGTAAGGCAAACCCTGCAGACTCTGATGTATTGTCAAGGGGAACTTTGACGTAAAGAGGGCTCTGAGAACGCAGGGAACTCTGATGTAAGGGGGGACTCTATGTAAGGGTTGGAAGAGGGCCCGCTGGAGAACATGCAAAAGGGTTATGCAGTGGGCCCTGCAAAGGGAGTAAAGTGCCCCGAGCTCGGGTCAGGGGGTCCCTGCATGATTTTTTTGCACCAGGGCCCTGAAGGTTCTAGTAAAACCTCTGGGCTGGAGGCAAATTCCACAAAGCTCCGCCGTCGCTTTACTTTTCTCTTTACAGTGAAGGAATCGCAGCTCTCAGTCCGCCTAACGCAACCCTCATGGAATTATCCTACTAAATTCGCTCCTCTAATCCATTTAGATTGACAGTTGACACGCCAGCTACAGCAAAGTTTGCGTTTCGCCCGAAACCGTCCTTTCAGTTCAGTCATTTTTCTCCAAAAGGGAAAAAAAGAAAAAAAAAGGAAAAAAAGCTCATCGCTGAAACTTCATAAAAAAAAAACCCAACAGATTTTCTCAGGAACAAGAAGCTCTGTGATATCTGCGAGCACAAATTTGCGTTTCGCCTGAAACCGTCCTTTCATTCTGTAATTTTTCTCCAAAAGGGAAAAAAAAAGAAAAAAAAAAAGGAAAAAAAAAAAAAGGTCACCGCTGAAACTTCATAAAAAGAAAAAAAACAACAGATTTTCGCAAGAACAAGAAGCCTGTGATGTCCGCCAGCACATCGGCGTAGACAAATTTTGCGTTTCGCCTGAAACAGTCCTTTCATTCTGTAATTTTTCTCCAAGAAAGGAAAAAAAAAGAAAGAAAGAAAAAAAAAAGGTCACCGCTGAAACTTCATAAAAAAAACAACAGATTTTCGCAGGAACAAAAAGCTCTGTGATGTCCGCCAGCACATCGGCGTAGACAAATTTGTGTTTCGCCCGAAACCGTCCTTTCAGTTCAGTAATTTTTCTCCAAAAGGGAAAAAAAAAAGAAAAAAAAAAAGGAAAAAAAAAAAAGGTCATAAAAAAAAAACAACAGATTTTTGCAGGAACAAGAAGCCTGTGATGTCCGCCAGCACATCGGCGTAGACAAATTTTGCGTTTCGCCTGAAACAGTCCTTTCATTCTGTAATTTTTCTCCAAGAAAGGAAAAAAAAAGAAAGAAAGAAAAAAAAAAGGTCACCGCTGAAACTTCATAAAAAAAAACAACAGATTTTTGCAGGAACAAAAAGCTCTGATGTCCGCCAGCACATCGGCGTAGACAAATTTTGCGTTTCGCCCAAAACCGTCCTTTCAGTTCAGTCATTTTTCTCCAAAAGGGGAAAAAAAAAGGAAAAAAAAAAAAAAGGTCACCGCTGAAACGTCATAAAAAACAAAAAAACAACAGATTTTCGCAGGAACAAAAAGCTCTGATGTCCGCCAGCACATCGGCGTAGACAAATTTTGCGTTTCGCCCAAAACCGTCCTTTCAGTTCAGTAATTTTTCTCCAAAAGGGAAAAAAAAAAGAAAAAAAAAAAGGAAAAAAAAAAGGTCACCGCTGAAACGTCATAAAAAACAAAAAAACAACAGCACATCGGCGTAGACAAATTTTGCGTTTCGCCCAAAACCGTCCTTTCAGTTCAGTCATTTTTCTCCAAAAGGGGAAAAAAAAAGGAAAAAAAAAAAAAAGGTCACCGCTGAAACGTCATAAAAAACAAAAAAACAACAGATTTTCGCAGGAACAAAAAGCTCTGATGTCCGCCAGCACATCGGCGTAGACAAATTTGTGTTTCGCCCAAAACCGTCCTTTCAGTTCAGTAATTTTTCTCCAAAAGGGGAAAAAAAAAGGAAAAAAAAAAAAAAAGGTCACCGCTGAAACTTCATAAAAAGAAAAAAAACAACAGATTTTCGCAAGAACAAGAAGCCTGTGATGTCCGCCAGCACATCGGCGTAGACAAATTTTGCGTTTCGCCTGAAACAGTCCTTTCATTCTGTAATTTTTCTCCAAGAAAGGAAAAAAAAAGAAAGAAAGAAAAAAAAAAGGTCACCGCTGAAACTTCATAAAAAAAAACAACAGATTTTCGCAGGAACAAAAAGCTCTGTGATGTCCGCCAGCACATCGGCGTAGACAAATTTGTGTTTCGCCCGAAACCGTCCTTTCAGTTCAGTAATTTTTCTCCAAAAGGGGAAAAAAAAAGGAAAAAAAAAAAAAAAGGTCACCGCTGAAACTTCATAAAAAGAAAAAAAACAACAGATTTTCTCAGGAACAAGAAGCTCTGTGATATCTGCGAGCACAAATTTGCGTTTCGCCCGAAACCGTCCTTTCATTCTGTAATTTTTCTCCAAAAGGGAAAAAAAAAGAAAAAAAAAAAGGAAAAAAAAAAAAAGGTCACCGCTGAAACGTCATAAAAAACAAAAAAACAACAGCACATCGGCGTAGACAAATTTTGCGTTTTGCCCAAAACCGTCCTTTCAGTTCAGTAATTTTTCTCCAAAAGGGGAAAAAAAAGGAAAAAAAAAAAAAAGGTCACCGCTGAAACTTCATAAAAAGAAAAAAAACAACAGATTTTCGCAAGAACAAGAAGCCTGTGATGTCCGCCAGCACATCGGCGTAGACAAATTTTGCGTTTCGCCTGAAACAGTCCTTTCATTCTGTAATTTTTCTCCAAGAAAGGAAAAAAAAGAAAGAAAGAAAAAAAAAAGGTCACCGCTGAAACTTCATAAAAAAAAACAACAGATTTTCGCAGGAACAAAAAGCTCTGTGATGTCCGCCAGCACATCGGCGTAGACAAATTTGTGTTTCGCCCGAAACCGTCCTTTCAGTTCAGTAATTTTTCTCCAAAAGGGAAAAAAAAAAGAAAAAAAAAAAAGGAAAAAAAAAAAAGGTCATAAAAAAAAAACAACAGATTTTTGCAGGACCAAGAAGCTCTGTGATGTCCGCCAGCACATCGGCGTAGACAAATTTTGCGTTTCGCCTGAAACCGTCCTTTCATTCCGTAATCCAAGAAGGGAAAAAAAAGAAAGAAAGAAAAAAAAAAAGGTCACCGCTGAAACGTCATAAAAAACAAAAAAACAACAGCACATCGGCGTAGACAAATTTTGCGTTTCGCCCAAAACCGTCCTTTCAGTTCAGTCATTTTTCTCCAAAAGGGGAAAAAAAAAGGAAAAAAAAAAAAAAGGTCACCGCTGAAACGTCATAAAAAACAAAAAAACAACAGCACATCGGCGTAGACAAATTTTGCGTTTTGCCCAAAACCGTCCTTTCAGTTCAGTAATTTTTCTCCAAAAGGGGAAAAAAAAAGGAAAAAAAAAAAAAGGTCACCGCTGAAACTTCATAAAAAGAAAAAAAACAACAGATTTTCGCAAGAACAAGAAGCCTGTGATGTCCGCCAGCACATCGGCGTAGACAAATTTTGCGTTTCGCCTGAAACAGTCCTTTCATTCTGTAATTTTTCTCCAAGAAAGGAAAAAAAAAGAAAGAAAGAAAAAAAAAAGGTCACCGCTGAAACGTCATAAAAAACAAAAAAACAACAGCACATCGGCGTAGACAAATTTTGCGTTTCGCCCAAAACCGTCCTTTCAGTTCAGTAATTTTTCTCCAAAAGGGGAAAAAAAAAGGAAAAAAAAAAAAAAGGTCACCGCTGAAACGTCATAAAAAAAAACCCAACAGATTTTCTCAGGAACAAGAAGCTCTGTGATATCTGCGAGCACAAATTTGCGTTTCGCCCGAAACCGTCCTTTCATTCTGTAATTTTTCTCCAAAAGGGAAAAAAAAAGAAAAAAAAAAAGGAAAAAAAAAAAAAGGTCACCGCTGAAACGTCATAAAAAACAAAAAAACAACAGCACATCGGCGTAGACAAATTTTGCGTTTTGCCCAAAACCGTCCTTTCAGTTCAGTAATTTTTCTCCAAAAGGGGAAAAAAAAGGAAAAAAAAAAAAAAGGTCACCGCTGAAACTTCATAAAAAGAAAAAAAACAACAGATTTTCGCAAGAACAAGAAGCCTGTGATGTCCGCCAGCACATCGGATTAGACAAATTTTGCGTTTCGCCTGAAACAGTCCTTTCATTCTGTAATTTTTCTCCAAGAAAGGAAAAAAAAGAAAGAAAGAAAAAAAAAAGGTCACCGCTGAAACTTCATAAAAAAAAACAACAGATTTTCGCAGGAACAAAAAGCTCTGTGATGTCCGCCAGCACATCGGCGTAGACAAATTTGTGTTTCGCCCGAAACCGTCCTTTCAGTTCAGTAATTTTTCTCCAAAAGGGAAAAAAAAAATAAAAAAAAAAAAGGAAAAAAAAAAAAGGTCATAAAAAAAAAACAACAGATTTTTGCAGGACCAAGAAGCTCTGTGATGTCCGCCAGCACATCGGCGTAGACAAATTTTGCGTTTCGCCTGAAACCGTCCTTTCATTCCGTAATCCAAGAAGGGAAAAAAAAGAAAGAAAGAAAAAAAAAAAGGTCACCGCTGAAACGTCATAAAAAACAAAAAAACAACAGCACATCGGCGTAGACAAATTTTGCGTTTCGCCCAAAACCGTCCTTTCAGTTCAGTCATTTTTCTCCAAAAGGGGAAAAAAAAAGGAAAAAAAAAAAAAAGGTCACCGCTGAAACGTCATAAAAAACAAAAAAACAACAGCACATCGGCGTAGACAAATTTTGCGTTTCGCCCAAAACCGTCCTTTCAGTTCAGTCATTTTTCTCCAAAAGGGGAAAAAAAAAGGAAAAAAAAAAAAAAGGTCACCGCTGAAACTTCATAAAAAAAAACCCAACAGATTTTCTCAGGAACAAGAAGCTCTGTGATATCTGCGAGCACAAATTTGCGTTTCGCCCGAAACCGTCCTTTCATTCTGTAATTTTTCTCCAAAAGGGAAAAAAAAAGGAAAAAAAAAAAAAGGTCACCGCTGAAACTTCATAAAAAGAAAAAAAAACAACAGATTTTCGCAAGAACAAGAAGCCTGTGATGTCCGCCAGCACATCGGCGTAGACAAATTTTGCGTTTCGCCTGAAACAGTCCTTTCATTCTGTAATTTTTCTCCAAGAAAGGAAAAAAAAAGAAAGAAAGAAAAAAAAAAGGTCACCGCTGAAACTTCATAAAAAAAAACAACAGATTTTCGCAGGAACAAAAAGCTCTGATGTCCGCCAGCACATTGGCGTACACAAATTTGTGTTTCGCCCGAAACCGTCCTTTCAGTTCAGTAATTTTTCTCCAAAAGGGAAAAAAAAAAGAGAAAAAAAAAGGAAAAAAAAAAAAGGTCATAAAAAAAAAAACAACAGATTTTTGCAGGAACAAAAAGCTCTGATGTCCGCCAGCACATCGGCGTAGACAAATTTGTGTTTCGCCTGAAACCGTCCTTTCAGTTCAGTAATTTTTCTCCAAAAGGGAAAAAAAAAAGAAAAAAAAAAAGGTCATAAAAAAAAAACAACAGATTTTTGCAGGAACAAGAAGCTCTGTGATGTCCGCCAGCACATCGGCGTAGACAAATTTTGCGTTTCGCCTGAAACCGTCCTTTCATTCCGTAATCCAAGAAGGGAAAAAATGGAAAGAAAGAAAAAAAAAAGGTCACCGCTGAAACGTCATAAAAAACAAAAAAACAACAGCACATCGGCGTAGACAAATTTTGCGTTTCGCCCAAAACCGTCCTTTCAGTTCAGTAATTTTTCTCCAAAAGGGAAAAAAAAAAGGAAAAAAAAAAAAAAGGTCACCGCTGAAACGTCATAAAAAAAAAACCAAAAGATTTTCTCAGGAACAAGAAGCTCTGTGATATCTGCGAGCACAAATTTGCGTTTCGCCCGAAACCGTCCTTTCATTCTGTAATTTTTCTCCGAAAGGGAAAAAAAAAGGAAAAAAAAAAAAAGGTCACCGCTGAAACTTCATAAAAAAAAACAACAGATTTTCGCAGGAACAAAAAGCTCTGATGTCCGCCAGCACATCGGCGTAGACAAATTTGTGTTTCGCCCGAAACCGTCCTTTCAGTTCAGTAATTTTTCTCCAAAAGGGAAAAAAAAAGAGAAAAAAAAGGAAAAAAAAAAAAAGGTCATAAAAAAAAAACAACAGATTTTTGCAGGAACAAGAAGCTCTGTGATGTCCGCCAGCACATCGGCGTAGACAAATTTTGCGTTTCGCCTGAAACCGTCCTTTCATTCCGTAATCCAAGAAGGGAAAAAAAAGAAAGAAAGAAAAAAAAAAAGGTCACCGCTGAAACGTCATAAAAAACAAAAAAACAACAGCACATCGGCGTAGACAAATTTTGCGTTTCGCCCAAAACCGTCCTTTCAGTTCAGTCATTTTTCTCCAAAAGGGGAAAAAAAAAGGAAAAAAAAAAAAAAAGGTCACCGCTGAAACGTCATAAAAAACAAAAAAACAACAGCACATCGGCGTAGACAAATTTTGCGTTTCGCCCAAAACCGTCCTTTCAGTTCAGTAATTTTTCTCCAAAAGGGAAAAAAAAAAGAGAAAAAAAAAGGAAAAAAAGGTCATAAAAAAAAAACAACAGATTTTTGCAGGAACAAGAAGCTCTGTGATGTCCGCCAGCACATCGGCGTAGACAAATTTTGCGTTTCGCCTGAAACCGTCCTTTCATTCCGTAATCCAAGAAGGGAAAAAAAAGAAAGAAAGAAAAAAAAAAGGTCACCGCTGAAACGTCATAAAAAACAAAAAAACAACAGCACATCGGCGTAGACAAATTTTGCGTTTCGCCCAAAACCGTCTTTTCAGTTCAGTAATTTTTCTCCAAAAGGGGAAAAAAAAAGGAAAAAAAAAAAAAAAGGTCACCGCTGAAACTTCATAAAAAGAAAAAAAACAACAGATTTTCTCAGGAACAAGAAGCTCTGTGATATCTGCGAGCACAAATTTGCGTTTCGCCCGAAACCGTCCTTTCATTCTGTAATTTTTCTCCAAAAGGGAAAAAAAAAGAAAAAAAAAAAGGAAAAAAAAAAAAAGGTCACCGCTGAAACGTCATAAAAAACAAAAAAACAACAGCACATCGGCGTAGACAAATTTTGCGTTTTGCCCAAAACCGTCCTTTCAGTTCAGTAATTTTTCTCCAAAAGGGGAAAAAAAAAGGAAAAAAAAAAAAAGGTCACCGCTGAAACTTCATAAAAAGAAAAAAAACAACAGATTTTCGCAAGAACAAGAAGCCTGTGATGTCCGCCAGCACATCGGCGTAGACAAATTTTGCGTTTCGCCTGAAACAGTCCTTTCATTCTGTAATTTTTCTCCAAGAAAGGAAAAAAAAAGAAAGAAAGAAAAAAAAAAGGTCACCGCTGAAACGTCATAAAAAACAAAAAAACAACAGCACATCGGCGTAGACAAATTTTGCGTTTCGCCCAAAACCGTCCTTTCAGTTCAGTAATTTTTCTCCAAAAGGGGAAAAAAAAAGGAAAAAAAAAAAAAAGGTCACCGCTGAAACGTCATAAAAAAAAACCCAACAGATTTTCTCAGGAACAAGAAGCTCTGTGATATCTGCGAGCACAAATTTGCGTTTCGCCCGAAACCGTCCTTTCATTCTGTAATTTTTCTCCAAAAGGGAAAAAAAAAGAAAAAAAAAAAGGAAAAAAAAAAAAAGGTCACCGCTGAAACGTCATAAAAAACAAAAAAACAACAGCACATCGGCGTAGACAAATTTTGCGTTTTGCCCAAAACCGTCCTTTCAGTTCAGTAATTTTTCTCCAAAAGGGGAAAAAAAAGGAAAAAAAAAAAAAAGGTCACCGCTGAAACTTCATAAAAAGAAAAAAAACAACAGATTTTCGCAAGAACAAGAAGCCTGTGATGTCCGCCAGCACATCGGCGTAGACAAATTTTGCGTTTCGCCTGAAACAGTCCTTTCATTCTGTAATTTTTCTCCAAAAGGGAAAAAAAAAGGAAAAAAAAAAAAAGGTCACCGCTGAAACTTCATAAAAAAAAACAACAGATTTTCGCAGGAACAAAAAGCTCTGATGTCCGCCAGCACATCGGCGTAGACAAATTTGTGTTTCGCCCGAAACCGTCCTTTCAGTTCAGTAATTTTTCTCCAAAAGGGAAAAAAAAAGAGAAAAAAAAGGAAAAAAAAAAAAAGGTCATAAAAAAAAAACAACAGATTTTTGCAGGAACAAGAAGCTCTGTGATGTCCGCCAGCACATCGGCGTAGACAAATTTTGCGTTTCGCCTGAAACCGTCCTTTCATTCCGTAATCCAAGAAGGGAAAAAAAAGAAAGAAAGAAAAAAAAAAAGGTCACCGCTGAAACGTCATAAAAAACAAAAAAACAACAGCACATCGGCGTAGACAAATTTTGCGTTTCGCCCAAAACCGTCCTTTCAGTTCAGTAATTTTTCTCCAAAAGGGGAAAAAAAAGGAAAAAAAAAAAAAAAGGTCACCGCTGAAACGTCATAAAAAAAACCCAACAGATTTTCTCAGGAACAAGAAGCTCTGTGATATCTGCGAGCACAAATTTGCGTTTCGCCCGAAACCGTCCTTTCATTCTGTAATTTTTCTCCAAAAGGGAAAAAAAAAGGAAAAAAAAAAAAAGGTCACCGCTGAAACTTCATAAAAAGAAAAAAAACAACAGATTTTCGCAAGAACAAGAAGCCTGTGATGTCCGCCAGCACATCGGCGTAGACAAATTTTGCGTTTCGCCTGAAACAGTCTTTTCATTCTGTAATTTTTCTCCAAAAGGGAAAAAAAAAAGAAAAAAAAAAAAGGAAAAAAAAAAAAGGTCATAAAAAAAAAAACAACAGATTTTCTCAGGAACAAGAAGCTCTGTGATGTCCGCCAGCACATCGGCGTAGACAAATTTTGCGTTTCGCCTGAAACCGTCCTTTCATTCTGTAATCCAAGAAGGGAAAAAAAAGAAAGAAAGAAAAAAAAAAAGGTCACCGCTGAAACTTCATAAAAAACAAAAAAACAACAGCACATCGGCGTAGACAAATTTTGTGTTTCGCCCAAAACCGTCCTTTCAGTTCAGTAATTTTTCTCCAAAAGGGGAAAAAAAAAGGAAAAAAAAAAAAAAGGTCACCGCTGAAACGTCATAAAAAAAAACAACCCAACAGATTTTCTCAGGAACAAGAAGCTCTGTGATATCTGCGAGCACAAATTTGCGTTTCGCCCGAAACCGTCCTTTCAGTTCAGTCATTTTTCTCCAAAAGGGAAAAAAAGAAAAAAAAAAGGAAAAAAAGCTCATCGCTGAAACTTCATAAAAAAAAAACCCAACAGATTTTCTCAGGAACAAGAAGCTCTGTGATATCTGCGAGCACAAATTTGCGTTTCGCCCGAAACCGTCCTTTCATTCTGTAATTTTTCTCCAAAAGGGGAAAAAAAAGAAAAAAAAAAAGGAAAAAAAAAAAAAAGGTCACCGCTGAAACTTCATAAAAAAAAACAACAGATTTTCGCAGGAACAAAAAGCTCTGATGTCCGCCAGCACATCGGCGTAGACAAATTTGTGTTTCGCCCGAAACCGTCCTTTCAGTTCAGTAATTTTTCTCCAAAAGGGAAAAAAAAAAGAAAAAAAAAAAGGAAAAAAAAAAAAGGTCATAAAAAAAAAACAACAGATTTTTGCAGGAACAAGAAGCTCTGTGATGTCCGCCAGCACATCGGCGTAGACAAATTTTGCGTTTCGCCTGAAACCGTCCTTTCATTTCGTAATCCAAGAAGGGAAAAAAAAGAAAGAAAGAAAGAAAAAAAAGGTCACCGCTGAAACGTCATAAAAAACAAAAAAACAACAGCACATCGGCGTAGACAAATTTTGCGTTTCGCCCAAAACCGTCCTTTCAGTTCAGTCATTTTTCTCCAAAAGGGGAAAAAAAAAGGAAAAAAAAAAAAAAGGTCACCGCTGAAACGTCATAAAAAACAAAAAAACAACAGCACATCGGCGTAGACAAATTTTGCGTTTCGCCTGAAACCGTCCTTTCATTCCGTAATCCAAGAAGGGAAAAAAAAGAAAGAAAAAAAAAAAGGTCACCGCTGAAACGTCATAAAAAACAAAAAAACAACAGCACATCGGCGTAGACAAATTTTGCGTTTCGCCCAAAACCGTCCTTTCAGTTCAGTCATTTTTCTCCAAAAGGGGAAAAAAAAAGGAAAAAAAAAAAAAAGGTCACCGCTGAAACGTCATAAAAAACAAAAAAACAACAGCACATCGGCGTAGACAAATTTTGCGTTTCGCCCAAAACCGTCCTTTCAGTTCAGTAATTTTTCTCCAAAAGGGGAAAAAAAAAGGAAAAAAAAAAAAAAGGTCAACGCTGAAACTTCATAAAAAGAAAAAAAACAACAGATTTTCGCAAGAACAAGAAGCCTGTGATGTCCGCCAGCACATCGGCGTAGACAAATTTTGCGTTTCGCCTGAAACAGTCCTTTCATTCTGTAATTTTTCTCCAAGAAAGGAAAAAAAAGAAAGAAAGAAAAAAAAAAGGTCACCGCTGAAACTTCATAAAAAACAAAAAAACAACAGCACATCGGCGTAGACAAATTTTGCGTTTCGCCCAAAACCGTCCTTTCAGTTCAGTAATTTTTCTCCAAAAGGGGAAAAAAAAGGAAAAAAAAAAAAAGGTCACCGCTGAAACGTCATAAAAAACAAAAAAACAACAGCACATCGGCGTAGACAAATTTTGCGTTTCGCCCAAAACCGTCCTTTCAGTTCAGTCATTTTTCTCCAAAAGGGGAAAAAAAAAGGAAAAAAAAAAAAAAGGTCAACGCTGAAACTTCATAAAAAGAAAAAAAACAACAGATTTTCGCAAGAACAAGAAGCCTGTGATGTCCGCCAGCACATCGGCGTAGACAAATTTTGCGTTTCGCCTGAAACAGTCCTTTCATTCTGTAATTTTTCTCCAAGAAAGGAAAAAAAAAGAAAGAAAGAAAAAAAAAAGGTCACCGCTGAAACTTCATAAAAAAAAACAACAGATTTTCGCAGGAACAAAAAGCTCTGATGTCCGCCAGCACATCGGCGTAGACAAATTTGTGTTTCGCCCGAAACCGTCCTTTCAGTTCAGTAATTTTTCTCCAAAAGGGAAAAAAAAAAGAAAAAAAAAAAAGGAAAAAAAAAAAAGGTCATAAAAAAACAACAACAGATTTTCGCAAGAACAAGAAGCCTGTGATGTCCGCCAGCACATCGGCGTAGACAAATTTTGCGTTTCGCCTGAAACAGTCCTTTCATTCTGTAATTTTTCTCCAAGAAAGGAAAAAAAAGAAAGAAAGAAAAAAAAAAGGTCACCGCTGAAACTTCATAAAAAACAAAAAAACAACAGCACATCGGCGTAGACAAATTTTGCGTTTCGCCCAAAACCGTCCTTTCAGTTCAGTAATTTTTCTCCAAAAGGGGAAAAAAAAAGGAAAAAAAAAAAAAAAGGTCACCGCTGAAACGTCATAAAAAAAACCCAACAGATTTTCTCAGGAACAAGAAGCTCTGTGATATCTGCGAGCACAAATTTGCGTTTCGCCCGAAACCGTCCTTTCATTCTGTAATTTTTCTCCAAAAGGGAAAAAAAAAGGAAAAAAAAAAAAAGGTCACCGCTGAAACTTCATAAAAAGAAAAAAAACAACAGATTTTCGCAAGAACAAGAAGCCTGTGATGTCCGCCAGCACATCGGCGTAGACAAATTTTGCGTTTCGCCTGAAACAGTCCTTTCATTCTGTAATTGTTCTCCAAGAAAGGAAAAAAAAAGAAAGAAAGAAAAAAAAAAGGTCACCGCTGAAACTTCATAAAAAAAACAACAGATTTTCGCAGGAACAAAAAGCTCTGATGTCCGCCAGCACATCGGCGTAGACAAATTTGTGTTTCGCCCGAAACCGTCCTTTCAGTTCAGTAATTTTTCTCCAAAAGGGAAAAAAAAAAGGAAAAAAAAAAGGTCATAAAAAAAAAAACAACAGATTTTTGCAGGAACAAGAAGCTCTGTGATGTCCGCCAGCACATCGGCGTAGACAAATTTTGCGTTTCGCCCAAAACCGTCCTTTCAGTTCAGTAATTTTTCTCCAAAAGGGGAAAAAAAAAGGAAAAAAAAAAAAAAGGTCACCGCTGAAACTTCATAAAAAGAAAAAAAACAACAGATTTTCGCAAGAACAAGTAGCCTGTGATGTCCGCCAGCACATCGGCGTAGACAAATTTTGCGTTTCGCCTGAAACAGTCCTTTCATTCTGTAATTTTTCTCCAAGAAAGGAAAAAAAAGAAAGAAAGAAAAAAAAAAGGTCACCGCTGAAACTTCATAAAAAACAAAAAAACAACAGCACATCGGCGTAGACAAATTTTGCGTTTCGCCCAAAACCGTCCTTTCAGTTCAGTAATTTTTCTCCAAAAGGGGAAAAAAAAAGGAAAAAAAAAAAAAAGGTCACCGCTGAAACGTCATAAAAAAAAACCCAACAGATTTTCTCAGGAACAAGAAGCTCTGTGATATCTGCGAGCACAAATTTGCGTTTCGCCCGAAACCGTCCTTTCATTCTGTAATTTTTCTCCAAAAGGGAAAAAAAAAAGAAAAAAAAAGGAAAAAAAAAAAAAGGTCACCGCTGAAACTTCATAAAAAGAAAAAAAACAACAGATTTTCGCAAGAACAAGAAGCCTGTGATGTCCGCCAGCACATCGGCGTAGACAAATTTTGCGTTTCGCCTGAAACAGTCCTTTCAGTTCAGTAATTTTTCTCCAAAAGGGAAAAAAAAAAGAAAAAAAAAAAGGAAAAAAAAAAAAGGTCATAAAAAAAAAACAACAGATTTTCGCAAGAACAAGAAGCCTGTGATGTCCGCCAGCACATCGGCGTAGACAAATTTTGCGTTTCGCCTGAAACAGTCCTTTCATTCTGTAATTTTTCTCCAAGAAAGGAAAAAAAAAGAAAGAAAGAAAAAAAAAAGGTCACCGCTGAAACTTCATAAAAAAAAACAACAGATTTTCGCAGGAACAAAAAGCTCTGATGTCCGCCAGCACATCGGCGTAGACAAATTTGTGTTTCGCCCGAAACCGTCCTTTCCGTTCAGTAATTTTTCTCCAAAAGGGAAAAAAAAAAGAAAAAAAAAAAAGGAAAAAAAAAAAAGGTCATAAAAAAAAAACAACAGATTTTTGCAGGAACAAGAAGCTCTGTGATGTCCGCCAGCACATCGGCGTAGACAAATTTTGCGTTTCGCCTGAAACCGTCCTTTCATTCCGTAATCCAAGAAGGGGAAAAAAAGAAAGAAAGAAAAAAAAAAAGGTCACCGCTGAAACGTCATAAAAAACAAAAAAACAACAGCACATCGGCGTAGACAAATTTTGCGTTTCGCCCAAAACCGTCCTTTCAGTTCAGTAATTTTTCTCCAAAAGGGGAAAAAAAAAGGAAAAAAAAAAAAAAAGGTCACCGCTGAAACGTCATAAAAAAAAACCCAACAGATTTTCTCAGGAACAAGAAGCTCTGTGATATCTGCGAGCACAAATTTGCGTTTCGCCCGAAACCGTCCTTTCATTCTGTAATTTTTCTCCAAAAGGGAAAAAAAAAGGAAAAAAAAAAAAAGGTCACCGCTGAAACTTCATAAAAAGAAAAAAAACAACAGATTTTCGCAAGAACAAGAAGCCTGTGATGTCCGCCAGCACATCGGCGTAGACAAATTTTGCGTTTCGCCTGAAACAGTCCTTTCATTCTGTAATTTTTCTCCAAGAAAGGAAAAAAAAAGAAAGAAAGAAAAAAAAAAGGTCACCGCTGAAACTTCATAAAAAAAAACAACAGATTTTCGCAGGAACAAAAAGCTCTGTGATGTCCGCCAGCACATCGGCGTAGACAAATTTGTGTTTCGCCCGAAACCGTCCTTTCAGTTCAGTAATTTTTCTCCAAAAGGGAAAAAAAAAAGAAAAAAAAAAAAGGAAAAAAAAAAAAGGTCATAAAAAAAAAACAACAGATTTTTGCAGGAACAAGAAGCTCTGTGATGTCCGCCAGCACATCGGCGTAGACAAATTTTGCGTTTCGCCTGAAACCGTCCTTTCATTCCGTAATCCAAGAAGGGAAAAAAAAGAAAGAAAGAAAAAAAAAAGGTCACCGCTGAAACGTCATAAAAAACAAAAAAACAACAGCACATCGGCGTAGACAAATTTTGCGTTTCGCCCAAAACCGTCCTTTCAGTTCAGTAATTTTTCTCCAAAAGGGGAAAAAAAAAGGAAAAAAAAAAAAAAAGGTCACCGCTGAAACGTCATAAAAAAAAACCCAACAGATTTTCTCAGGAACAAGAAGCTCTGTGATATCTGCGAGCACAAATTTGCGTTTCGCCCGAAACCGTCCTTTCATTCTGTAATTTTTCTCCAAAAGGGAAAAAAAAAGGAAAAAAAAAAAAAGGTCACCGCTGAAACTTCATAAAAAGAAAAAAAACAACAGATTTTCGCAAGAACAAGAAGCCTGTGATGTCCGCCAGCACATCGGCGTAGACAAATTTTGCGTTTCGCCTGAAACAGTCCTTTCATTCTGTAATTTTTCTCCAAGAAAGGAAAAAAAAAGAAAGAAAGAAAAAAAAAAGGTCACCGCTGAAACGTCATAAAAAACAAAAAAACAACAGCACATCGGCGTAGACAAATTTTGCGTTTCGCCCAAAACCGTCCTTTCAGTTCAGTAATTTTTCTCCAAAAGGGGAAAAAAAAAGGAAAAAAAAAAAAAAGGTCACCGCTGAAACGTCATAAAAAACAAAAAAACAACAGCACATCGGCGTAGACAAATTTTGCGTTTCGCCCAAAACCGTCCTTTCAGTTCAGTAATTTTTCTCCAAAAGGGGAAAAAAAAAGGAAAAAAAAAAAAAAAGGTCACCGCTGAAACGTCATAAAAAAAACCCAACAGATTTTCTCAGGAACAAGAAGCTCTGTGATATCTGCGAGCACAAATTTGCGTTTCGCCCGAAACCGTCCTTTCATTCTGTAATTTTTCTCCAAAAGGGAAAAAAAAAGGAAAAAAAAAAAAAGGTCACCGCTGAAACTTCATAAAAAGAAAAAAAACAACAGATTTTCGCAAGAACAAGAAGCCTGTGATGTCCGCCAGCACATCGGCGTAGACAAATTTGTGTTTCGCCCGAAACCGTCCTTTCAGTTCAGTAATTTTTCTCCAAAAGGGAAAAAAAAAAGGAAAAAAAAAAGGTCATAAAAAAAAAAACAACAGATTTTTGCAGGAACAAGAAGCCTGTGATGTCCGCCAGCACATCGGCGTAGACAAATTTTGCGTTTCGCCTGAAACCGTCCTTTCATTCCGTAATCCAAGAAGGGAAAAAAAAGAAAGAAAGAAAAAAAAAAGGTCACCGCTGAAACGTCATAAAAAGAAAAAAAACAACAGATTTTCGCAAGAACAAGTAGCCTGTGATGTCCGCCAGCACATCGGCGTAGACAAATTTTGCGTTTCGCCTGAAACAGTCTTTTCATTCTGTAATTTTTCTCCAAAAGGGAAAAAAAAAAGAAAAAAAAAAAAGGAAAAAAAAAAAAGGTCATAAAAAAAAAAACAACAGATTTTCTCAGGAACAAGAAGCTCTGTGATGTCCGCCAGCACATCGGCGTAGACAAATTTTGCGTTTCGCCTGAAACCGTCCTTTCATTCTGTAATCCAAGAAGGGAAAAAAAAGAAAGAAAGAAAAAAAAAAAGGTCACCGCTGAAACTTCATAAAAAACAAAAAAACAACAGCACATCGGCGTAGACAAATTTTGTGTTTCGCCCAAAACCGTCCTTTCAGTTCAGTAATTTTTCTCCAAAAGGGGAAAAAAAAAGGAAAAAAAAAAAAAAGGTCACCGCTGAAACGTCATAAAAAAAAACAACCCAACAGATTTTCTCAGGAACAAGAAGCTCTGTGATATCTGCGAGCACAAATTTGCGTTTCGCCCGAAACCGTCCTTTCAGTTCAGTCATTTTTCTCCAAAAGGGAAAAAAAGAAAAAAAAAAGGAAAAAAAGCTCATCGCTGAAACTTCATAAAAAAAAAACCCAACAGATTTTCTCAGGAACAAGAAGCTCTGTGATATCTGCGAGCACAAATTTGCGTTTCGCCCGAAACCGTCCTTTCATTCTGTAATTTTTCTCCAAAAGGGGAAAAAAAAGAAAAAAAAAAAGGAAAAAAAAAAAAAAGGTCACCGCTGAAACTTCATAAAAAAAAACAACAGATTTTCGCAGGAACAAAAAGCTCTGATGTCCGCCAGCACATCGGCGTAGACAAATTTGTGTTTCGCCCGAAACCGTCCTTTCAGTTCAGTAATTTTTCTCCAAAAGGGAAAAAAAAAAGAAAAAAAAAAAGGAAAAAAAAAAAAGGTCATAAAAAAAAAACAACAGATTTTTGCAGGAACAAGAAGCTCTGTGATGTCCGCCAGCACATCGGCGTAGACAAATTTTGCGTTTCGCCTGAAACCGTCCTTTCATTTCGTAATCCAAGAAGGGAAAAAAAAGAAAGAAAGAAAGAAAAAAAAGGTCACCGCTGAAACGTCATAAAAAACAAAAAAACAACAGCACATCGGCGTAGACAAATTTTGCGTTTCGCCTGAAACCGTCCTTTCATTCCGTAATCCAAGAAGGGAAAAAAAAGAAAGAAAAAAAAAAAGGTCACCGCTGAAACGTCATAAAAAACAAAAAAACAACAGCACATCGGCGTAGACAAATTTTGCGTTTCGCCCAAAACCGTCCTTTCAGTTCAGTCATTTTTCTCCAAAAGGGGAAAAAAAAAGGAAAAAAAAAAAAAAGGTCACCGCTGAAACGTCATAAAAAACAAAAAAACAACAGCACATCGGCGTAGACAAATTTTGCGTTTCGCCCAAAACCGTCCTTTCAGTTCAGTAATTTTTCTCCAAAAGGGGAAAAAAAAAGGAAAAAAAAAAAAAAGGTCAACGCTGAAACTTCATAAAAAGAAAAAAAACAACAGATTTTCGCAAGAACAAGAAGCCTGTGATGTCCGCCAGCACATCGGCGTAGACAAATTTTGCGTTTCGCCTGAAACAGTCCTTTCATTCTGTAATTTTTCTCCAAGAAAGGAAAAAAAAGAAAGAAAGAAAAAAAAAAGGTCACCGCTGAAACTTCATAAAAAACAAAAAAACAACAGCACATCGGCGTAGACAAATTTTGCGTTTCGCCCAAAACCGTCCTTTCAGTTCAGTTATTTTTCTCCAAAAGGGGAAAAAAAAGGAAAAAAAAAAAAAGGTCACCGCTGAAACGTCATAAAAAACAAAAAAACAACAGCACATCGGCGTAGACAAATTTTGCGTTTCGCCCAAAACCGTCCTTTCAGTTCAGTCATTTTTCTCCAAAAGGGGAAAAAAAAAGGAAAAAAAAAAAAAAGGTCAACGCTGAAACTTCATAAAAAGAAAAAAAACAACAGATTTTCGCAAGAACAAGAAGCCTGTGATGTCCGCCAGCACATCGGCGTAGACAAATTTTGCGTTTCGCCTGAAACAGTCCTTTCATTCTGTAATTTTTCTCCAAGAAAGGAAAAAAAAAGAAAGAAAGAAAAAAAAAAGGTCACCGCTGAAACTTCATAAAAAAAAACAACAGATTTTCGCAGGAACAAAAAGCTCTGATGTCCGCCAGCACATCGGCGTAGACAAATTTGTGTTTCGCCCGAAACCGTCCTTTCAGTTCAGTAATTTTTCTCCAAAAGGGAAAAAAAAAAGAAAAAAAAAAAAGGAAAAAAAAAAAAGGTCATAAAAAAACAACAACAGATTTTCGCAAGAACAAGAAGCCTGTGATGTCCGCCAGCACATCGGCGTAGACAAATTTTGCGTTTCGCCTGAAACAGTCCTTTCATTCTGTAATTTTTCTCCAAGAAAGGAAAAAAAAGAAAGAAAGAAAAAAAAAAGGTCACCGCTGAAACTTCATAAAAAACAAAAAAACAACAGCACATCGGCGTAGACAAATTTTGCGTTTCGCCCAAAACCGTCCTTTCAGTTCAGTAATTTTTCTCCAAAAGGGGAAAAAAAAAGGAAAAAAAAAAAAAAAGGTCACCGCTGAAACGTCATAAAAAAAACCCAACAGATTTTCTCAGGAACAAGAAGCTCTGTGATATCTGCGAGCACAAATTTGCGTTTCGCCCGAAACCGTCCTTTCATTCTGTAATTTTTCTCCAAAAGGGAAAAAAAAAGGAAAAAAAAAAAAAGGTCACCGCTGAAACTTCATAAAAAGAAAAAAAACAACAGATTTTCGCAAGAACAAGAAGCCTGTGATGTCCGCCAGCACATCGGCGTAGACAAATTTTGCGTTTCGCCTGAAACAGTCCTTTCATTCTGTAATTGTTCTCCAAGAAAGGAAAAAAAAAGAAAGAAAGAAAAAAAAAAGGTCACCGCTGAAACTTCATAAAAAAAACAACAGATTTTCGCAGGAACAAAAAGCTCTGATGTCCGCCAGCACATCGGCGTAGACAAATTTGTGTTTCGCCCGAAACCGTCCTTTCAGTTCAGTAATTTTTCTCCAAAAGGGAAAAAAAAAAGGAAAAAAAAAAGGTCATAAAAAAAAAAACAACAGATTTTTGCAGGAACAAGAAGCTCTGTGATGTCCGCCAGCACATCGGCGTAGACAAATTTTGCGTTTCGCCCAAAACCGTCCTTTCAGTTCAGTAATTTTTCTCCAAAAGGGGAAAAAAAAAGGAAAAAAAAAAAAAAGGTCACCGCTGAAACTTCATAAAAAGAAAAAAACAACAGATTTTCGCAAGAACAAGAAGCCTGTGATGTCCGCCAGCACATCGGCGTAGACAAATTTTGCGTTTCGCCTGAAACAGTCCTTTCATTCTGTAATTTTTCTCCAAGAAAGGAAAAAAAAAGAAAGAAAGAAAAAAAAAAGGTCACCGCTGAAACTTCATAAAAAACAAAAAAACAACAGCACATCGGCGTAGACAAATTTTGCGTTTCGCCCAAAACCGTCCTTTCAGTTCAGTAATTTTTCTCCAAAAGGGGAAAAAAAAAGGAAAAAAAAAAAAAAGGTCACCGCTGAAACGTCATAAAAAACAAAAAAACAACAGCACATCGGCGTAGACAAATTTTGCGTTTCGCCCAAAACCGTCCTTTCAGTTCAGTAATTTTTCTCCAAAAGGGGAAAAAAAAAGGAAAAAAAAAAAAAAAGGTCACCGCTGAAACGTCATAAAAAAAACCCAACAGATTTTCTCAGGAACAAGAAGCTCTGTGATATCTGCGAGCACAAATTTGCGTTTCGCCCGAAACCGTCCTTTCATTCTGTAATTTTTCTCCAAAAGGGAAAAAAAAAGGAAAAAAAAAAAAAGGTCACCGCTGAAACTTCATAAAAAGAAAAAAAAACAACAGATTTTCGCAAGAACAAGAAGCCTGTGATGTCCGCCAGCACATCGGCGTAGACAAATTTTGCGTTTCGCCTGAAACAGTCCTTTCATTCTGTAATTTTTCTCCAAGAAAGGAAAAAAAAAGAAAGAAAGAAAAAAAAAAGGTCACCGCTAAAACTTCATAAAAAAAAACAACAGATTTTCGCAGGAACAAAAAGCTCTGATGTCCGCCAGCACATCGGCGTAGACAAATTTGTGTTTCGCCCGAAACCGTCCTTTCAGTTCAGTAATTTTTCTCCAAAAGGGAAAAAAAAAAGAAAAAAAAAAAGGAAAAAAAAAAAAGGTCATAAAAAAAAAACAACAGATTTTTGCAGGAACAAGAAGCTCTGTGATGTCCGCCAGCACATCGGCGTAGACAAATTTTGCGTTTCGCCTGAAACCGTCCTTTCATTTCGTAATCCAAGAAGGGAAAAAAAAGAAAGAAAGAAAGAAAAAAAAGGTCACCGCTGAAACGTCATAAAAAACAAAAAAACAACAGCACATCGGCGTAGACAAATTTTGCGTTTCGCCCAAAACCGTCCTTTCAGTTCAGTCATTTTTCTCCAAAAGGGGAAAAAAAAAGGAAAAAAAAAAAAAAGGTCACCGCTGAAACGTCATAAAAAACAAAAAAACAACAGCACATCGGCGTAGACAAATTTTGCGTTTCGCCTGAAACCGTCCTTTCATTCCGTAATCCAAGAAGGGAAAAAAAAGAAAGAAAAAAAAAAAGGTCACCGCTGAAACGTCATAAAAAACAAAAAAACAACAGCACATCGGCGTAGACAAATTTTGCGTTTCGCCCAAAACCGTCCTTTCAGTTCAGTCATTTTTCTCCAAAAGGGGAAAAAAAAAGGAAAAAAAAAAAAAAGGTCACCGCTGAAACGTCATAAAAAACAAAAAAACAACAGCACATCGGCGTAGACAAATTTTGCGTTTCGCCCAAAACCGTCCTTTCAGTTCAGTAATTTTTCTCCAAAAGGGGAAAAAAAAAGGAAAAAAAAAAAAAAGGTCAACGCTGAAACTTCATAAAAAGAAAAAAAACAACAGATTTTCGCAAGAACAAGAAGCCTGTGATGTCCGCCAGCACATCGGCGTAGACAAATTTTGCGTTTCGCCTGAAACAGTCCTTTCATTCTGTAATTTTTCTCCAAGAAAGGAAAAAAAAGAAAGAAAGAAAAAAAAAAGGTCACCGCTGAAACTTCATAAAAAACAAAAAAACAACAGCACATCGGCGTAGACAAATTTTGCGTTTCGCCCAAAACCGTCCTTTCAGTTCAGTAATTTTTCTCCAAAAGGGGAAAAAAAAGGAAAAAAAAAAAAAGGTCACCGCTGAAACGTCATAAAAAACAAAAAAACAACAGCACATCGGCGTAGACAAATTTTGCGTTTCGCCCAAAACCGTCCTTTCAGTTCAGTCATTTTTCTCCAAAAGGGGAAAAAAAAAGGAAAAAAAAAAAAAAGGTCAACGCTGAAACTTCATAAAAAGAAAAAAAACAACAGATTTTCGCAAGAACAAGAAGCCTGTGATGTCCGCCAGCACATCGGCGTAGACAAATTTTGCGTTTCGCCTGAAACAGTCCTTTCATTCTGTAATTTTTCTCCAAGAAAGGAAAAAAAAAGAAAGAAAGAAAAAAAAAAGGTCACCGCTGAAACTTCATAAAAAAAAACAACAGATTTTCGCAGGAACAAAAAGCTCTGATGTCCGCCAGCACATCGGCGTAGACAAATTTGTGTTTCGCCCGAAACCGTCCTTTCAGTTCAGTAATTTTTCTCCAAAAGGGAAAAAAAAAAGAAAAAAAAAAAAGGAAAAAAAAAAAAGGTCATAAAAAAACAACAACAGATTTTCGCAAGAACAAGAAGCCTGTGATGTCCGCCAGCACATCGGCGTAGACAAATTTTGCGTTTCGCCTGAAACAGTCCTTTCATTCTGTAATTTTTCTCCAAGAAAGGAAAAAAAAGAAAGAAAGAAAAAAAAAAGGTCACCGCTGAAACTTCATAAAAAACAAAAAAACAACAGCACATCGGCGTAGACAAATTTTGCGTTTCGCCCAAAACCGTCCTTTCAGTTCAGTAATTTTTCTCCAAAAGGGGAAAAAAAAAGGAAAAAAAAAAAAAAAGGTCACCGCTGAAACGTCATAAAAAAAACCCAACAGATTTTCTCAGGAACAAGAAGCTCTGTGATATCTGCGAGCACAAATTTGCGTTTCGCCCGAAACCGTCCTTTCATTCTGTAATTTTTCTCCAAAAGGGAAAAAAAAAGGAAAAAAAAAAAAAGGTCACCGCTGAAACTTCATAAAAAGAAAAAAAACAACAGATTTTCGCAAGAACAAGAAGCCTGTGATGTCCGCCAGCACATCGGCGTAGACAAATTTTGCGTTTCGCCTGAAACCGTCCTTTCATTCTGTAATTTTTCTCCAAGAAAGGAAAAAAAAAGAAAGAAAGAAAAAAAAAAGGTCACCGCTGAAACTTCATAAAAAAAAACAACAGATTTTCGCAGGAACAAAAAGCTCTGTGATGTCCGCCAGCACATCGGCGTAGACAAATTTGTGTTTCGCCCGAAACCGTCCTTTCAGTTCAGTAATTTTTCTCCAAAAGGGAAAAAAAAAAGAGAAAAAAAAAGGAAAAAAAAAAAAGGTCATAAAAAAAAAAACAACAGATTTTTGCAGGAACCAGAAGCTCTGTGATGTCCGCCAGCACATCGACGTAGACAAATTTTGCGTTTCGCCTGAAACCGTCCTTTCATTCCGTAATCCAAGAAGGGAAAAAAAAGAAAGAAAGAAAAAAAAAAAGGTCACCGCTGAAACGTCATAAAAAACAAAAAAACAACAGCACATCGGCGTAGACAAATTTTGCGTTTCGCCCAAAACCGTCCTTTCAGTTCAGTAATTTTTCTCCAAAAGGGGAAAAAAAAAGGAAAAAAAAAAAAAAAGGTCACCGCTGAAACGTCATAAAAAAAAACCCAACAGATTTTCTCAGGAAGAAGAAGCTCTGTGATATCTGCGAGCACAAATTTGCGTTTCGCCCGAAACCGTCCTTTCATTCTGTAATTTTTCTCCAAAAGGGAAAAAAAAAGGAAAAAAAAAAAAAGGTCACCGCTGAAACTTCATAAAAAGAAAAAAAACAACAGATTTTCGCAAGAACAAGAAGCCTGTGATGTCCGCCAGCACATCGGCGTAGACAAATTTTGCGTTTCGCCTGAAACAGTCCTTTCATTCTGTAATTTTTCTCCAAGAAAGGAAAAAAAAGAAAGAAAGAAAAAAAAAAGGTCACCGCTGAAACTTCATAAAAAAAAACAACAGATTTTTGCAGGAACAAGAAGCTCTGTGATGTCCGCCAGCACATCGGCGTAGACAAATTTTGCGTTTCGCCTGAAACCGTCCTTTCATTCCGTAATCCAAGAAGGGAAAAAAAAGAAAGAAAGAAAAAAAAAAAGGTCACCGCTGAAACGTCATAAAAAACAAAAAAACAACAGCACATCGGCGTAGACAAATTTTGCGTTTCGCCCAAAACCGTCCTTTCAGTTCAGTAATTTTTCTCCAAAAGGGGAAAAAAAAAGGAAAAAAAAAAAAAAGGTCACCGCTGAAACTTCATAAAAAGAAAAAAAACAACAGATTTTCGCAAGAACAAGAAGCCTGTGATGTCCGCCAGCACATCGGCGTAGACAAATTTTGCGTTTCGCCTGAAACAGTCCTTTCATTCTGTAATTTTTCTCCAAGAAAGGAAAAAAAAAGAAAGAAAGAAAAAAAAAAAGGTCACCGCTGAAACGTCATAAAAAACAAAAAAACAACAGCACATCGGCGTAGACAAATTTTGCGTTTCGCCCAAAACCGTCCTTTCAGTTCAGTAATTTTTCTCCAAAAGGGGAAAAAAAAAGGAAAAAAAAAAAAAAGGTCACCGCTGAAACGTCATAAAAAAAAACCCAACCCAACAGATTTGCGCAGGAACCAGAAGCTCTGTGATGTCGGCGAGCACATCGGCGCGGACAAAAGCGATTACTCGTTAAGAGAGAGGAGAGAACTCGACGCGCTGCCTTCTGATTAAACTTTTTTTTTGCCGCAATTCAGAGTTATCTCCCATACACATCCGTAATGGCTTCCGCAACGAATGGGGAGCCCGCCGGAGTCTGAAAATGGCAAAAATTGCCGGCAGTCTCTCAGACGCCAAGTCAAAGATGAGACAATTTAGCCGAGATTTACGGCGCGTCCTTAAAAATGAAAATGGAAAGCGGCGCACGCACGGCGAGGGATGAAAGTCTACAGACAACGGAGGAGAGATCTCGGATGATATTTATGCAGCCAGGCACACACTTACAGTTCCGGGACTGGGAGCTAAATGTATCTCCATCTCCATACTCATAATTCTTAAGGGTTCTGTCATGGACTGCCTCCGAGAAAATATATTTACATGATTGCCGAGAGGGGAACGGCGAAAAACAAACGCCGTTTCTGCATTACAATTCTCGGTATTGACGCCATAAAATCCCACAATGATCCAGAAGTTTATTATTTATGGTTGGATCAAAAATGACTGGAAACCATCAGAGACGGAAGTGCGGAAGAAACGTTCCGAGCGTTCTCGTCTGCCGAAACCAGGAAAATATCCAAAGGAGGTTGCAGAAATTCCACCGAGGACCGGCATGTGCGGGAGAACAGAGTAACGGTGATGAAATGTACACGACGAACGTAAAACAAAGCTGCGGGATTATTAGAAAGTGTTAAGAGAGAAAAAAAAAATTCTTTATAATACTTAATATAATATGACCACAAATAATATCATGATAAATAATAATACCACCATCAGTCGCCAACTGTCTGCAGAGTCAATAGCTAAAGACCTCCAAACTTGGTGTGGCCTTCAGATGAGCCCAACAACAGTGAGTAGAGAGCTTCATGGAATGGGTTTCCATGGCCGAGCAGCTGCATCCAAGCCTTCCATCACCAAGTGCAATGCAAAGCGTCGGATGCCGTGGTGTAAAGCACGCCGCCACTGGACTCTAGAGCAGTGGAGACGTGTTCTCTGGAGGGACCAATCACGCTTCTCTGTCTGGCAATCTGATGGACGTGTCTGGGTTTGGTGGTTGCCAGGAGAACGGTGCTTGCCTGACTGCATTGTGCCAAGTGTAAAGTTTGGTGGAGGGGGGATTATGGTGTGGGGGTGTTTTTCAGGGGTTGGGCTTGGCCCCCTAGTTCCGGTGGAGGGAATTCTTAAGGTGACATTTTGGACAATTTCATGCTCTCAACTTTGTAGAAAGAGTTTGGGGATGGCCCCTTCCTGTTCCAACATGACTGCGCACCAGTGCACAAAGCAAGGTCCATAAAGACATGGAGGAGCCAGTTTGGGGTGGAGGAACTTGACTGTCCTGCACAGAGTCCTGACCTCAACCCCATAGAACACCTTTGGGATGAATTAGAGCGGAGACTGCGAGCCAGGCCTCCTCCCCCGACATCAGTGCCTGACCTGACAAATGTGCTTCTGGAAGAATGGTCCAACCTTCCCATAGACACCCTCCTAAACCTTGTGGGCGGCCTTCCCAGAAGAGTTGAAGCTGTTATAGCTGCAAAGGGCGGGGCCAACTCAATATTGAACCCTACGGACTAAGACTGGGGGGCCATTAAAGGTCATGTGCGTGGAAAGGGCGGGGCCAACTCAATATTGAACCCTACAGACTAAGACTGGGGGGCCATTAAAGGTCATGTGCGTGGAAAGGGCGGGGCCAACTCAATATTGAACCCTACAGACTAAGACTGGGGGGCCATTGAAGGTCATGTGTGTGGAAAGGCCAGCGGCCCAATATTGAACCCTATGGACTAAGACTGGGAGGCCATTGAAGGTCATGTGTGTGGAAAGGCCGGCCGCCCAATATTGAACCCTACGGACTAAGACTGGGAGGCCATTGAAGGTCATGTGTGTGGAAAGGCCGGCCGCCCAATATTGAACCCTACGGACTAAGACTGGGGGGCCATTAAAGGTCATGTGTGTGGAAAGGCCAGCGGCCCAATATTGAACCCTATGGACTAAGACTGGGAGGCCATTGAAGGTCATGTGTGTGGAAAGGCCGGCGACCCAATACTTTTGGCAATAAAGGTTAACATAGAGGTGCTTTTACAGGCTGAAAAAAGAAACCCTAAACGCTGGTAAAATGTGTTTTTTCAGTCCAGTGTGCGTGGGGCCTAACGCCGGATCGTATATTGGTATGAATATGTTTTCGAAAGTTCATTCCATTTTCTAACGCTTAATTGAGGTCACCCTGGCGATCGTTTTTAACCAGAGTAACGAGGAAATTGGAATTTGCAGATTTCTGGCTATACGCTGCAATTGTAACTCCGGCCTCCCAAAAACCACCTGTTTCTTTTCTATGTGCGGGCCAAACCACCCAGATGCAGGAGGCCTTACAGCAGATGTGTGAGACATGAGGCCCATGGGCCAAATCTGGCCCTCCAGGCCATTTCATGTGGCCCTCGTACCTCTCCTGCACCCACCTCGTCTCCATCCCCAGCTTGCCTCAGCAGTCAGCAGCAGAGAGGATGGCGGAAATCTTCCACCAGATCCTGCGCCTCTCTGTGCAGCCGCAGCACCCCCTCATCTCCCCCACCCTCCATCTCAGTATAGCACTACCCCCTTAGGAGTTTCTCAAGTTTTTGGGACCCCCTACAGTCCTGCGCAGCCAGGTAGCAAGCATTTTTCACATCAGCTTGCATTCAGGAGACGGTAACCAGTCTTTGAGCTTGTTTTGAAGCTTGGATAGGGTTAGGGGTTTACTGGATGCCCAATGGAACTGTGAAACGTAGGTCAACTTCACGGAAATATATACAAGTTTTCTACAGCAAAATCCACTTTTTGGAGAGCTCGCCAGAGTCTCCTGTAGAACCACCCCCCAAGATCCCAGATGAATCCTCTTGTCATCCAGCTATCTGTGTGAAATCCCTGAGCAGGGGATTCAGTGCCTGCCATGTTGTAACGTGGCAGGCACTGAATCCCCTGACAGTCCTGGGTAGTTGCTAATCTGGTTTTCCACCAGAGTTCTCCTTCCCATATCTGGCCCAGGGGGTGAAGGTCTACTCACTTAGTCCTTCTCCTGTGTTGCTGCTACCAGTCCTTCTAGCTGGGCCACACAGATGGTCCTCTCTCAGGGGGCCAGTGGAGGTCCAAGCTTATTTCCTTCCAAGGTCCCTACCTGGAGGTGAGCCCCTCTCCCATCTGGGCCCACTACCACGCTCCTGCTCTCCAGCTTCACATCCTCCTCTTCCACCTGAACTCTCCTCCAACTCTCTTGCTGCTGAGAAGGCTCAGTTACTCTTAAAGGTTGTCCTGGCCCCTTACCAAGCCTCCTGTTGGGGATTGACCAGGATCCTCTAAGAGTACAGACCAGCCACTCCTCATTTCCGCCCACTGCTCCTAGATTTTTCTCCAAAGTCCTAGAGCAGGGGGAAATTCCAGAGAGCTAGTCTGCAGAGCCTCTCAGCTCTGACCTGAATTTGACCCTGCTAGCTATCACACCCAGGCTGCTACTCAGCCCTCCTAGCTAACAATTGAAACTAGAGCTCCCCCTAGCTACCTAGGAGGGTGCTACATCATCATACAGCAGACTCCAGCAGCCGACTCCAGTCCTCCTTTGGTCCTCCTTCAGACCCTGCACTTTCTGCCTCCCAGCTCCACCCAGCATCAGAACAAGGTAAGGGGGTGCACTGTGATGTAAGTGTCAGGGCAGGAGCCGAGGAACGGACAGGCAGGCCTAACAATGAATGCACTGGCTGACGACAACCACCACCCACAGACCGAAGTCCCTCAGGGCGCGGAGTCTAAGTCCCAGGCTGCCCTTCACCAGGGCCCCTGATGGTGGGGATGGACTTGACGCAGCCAGGAACCAGGTCGCGGCCCCCGAGACACCTCAGCTGCGGTAATGGCCGCCGCCAATGGCGTGTAGCTGGTGGAAGAGACAAAAGAGTAGTCAGACAAGCCGGGTCAACAACAACAGGACAAAACAGTACAGGACAGCAGACGAGAATCACAGGTCACAAGCCGGGTTCAGCAACAGAGGGTCAGATCAAAGGAGAATACAAAGAATAGTCGAGTCACAAGCCGAGTCAGAATACCAGGAGAGTCACGAGAGTCAGAACAGAGTAATAGCGACACAAAGACACAAGACGCATGTGCGGGCCACAGGCTTATATGTCATCAGCTACACCCCTCTGGGGGGTGGACCTCAGAGACCTGAAGGCATAAAAGGATTCCCACCATGCACAGCAGAATCCAAGATGGACGCCAGCACATGGAGTAACATAACCTCAGGGAAAAGGTAGGACCTTGACAGTAAGGGCGGGCGGGCGACTCTTGACTTCTGATGCTGGGGGGCTATTGCAGGGGCGGACTGACAACTCATGGGGCCCCTGGGCAATAGGGGATCATGGGGCCCCTGTGTCCTTGCCCAAGCTCAAAAAAGCCTATGAAAAAGGTACCAGGGGCATCTCATGGGGCCTCCTACTGACCCGGGGCCCGAGTTTCCAATCGGTCAGTCCGCCCCTGGGCTATTGACATCTGATGTAAGTGGGGGGGGGGGGGTGCTCTGTATATCCAGTCTTACAGATGCAACCAGCCCTTTGAGGGCCACCCTAATACTGATGCGGCCCACCAAGAAATAGCACCCCTGCCTTACAGGTAAAAGAATGAACGTACAGTATATGCACTTCAATGAAATATTTAGCTGCCTGTCTGAAGTTCATTTCCAATTCGCATCAATAGGGACCGATTTTTCCTGAATTTTAGAAGCATCCAGTAACTTTTAATTAATCCTTTCCGTTATGAACCCAGGGACTGTGTGATGGGGCCCCTCTCACACTCTGCTTTTTTTTTTTTTCTTTTCATAAACATCCAGAAGGGCCCGCGGTGTTCATCAGCTTACAAGATGAAGTAATTAGTTTCTGAGTCCCAGAAATATCTTGATGTGTATTAAGTTGGGTGGGGAATGAGGATGTGATTTCCATATGGTGCTCTCAGCCGGGGGCGGGCTGGCTCAGGTAGGTACATCTCGGGGCGCGGCGGTTTCCTCTGTGGATGCCGGAGTGGTACCCAGCTGCCAGTACAGTAGGTTAGGTGTTTGGATACAGTCATTAGGGGTATTGATAATTCTGATTTCGCATGCCGCACACCGCGTTCCGCAATTATCCCTTTTGCCCATCATCATTTTGTCGGTGCCACTCAGGGCCCCGCCGAGCAGTCAAGGCTCATATTTTATGACGGCGAACGGAGCGCGGCCCAGGGTGCGATCTCTAAACGGCAGTCACTTCTCATTTGGAGGCTGGAGGAGAGCTTCCTCTAATAAGCCAGTTAATTGAACCCGGACAGTTAACCGTATGTCTTCTGCTGCAACCAGAGGCTGGGTGGATCAGCCATGCTCTTTGTTCCTCTAAATCAAGGTTCTTCAACTCGGGTTCCTCAGGGGCCCAACCGAAAAAAAAAAAAAGAAGAGAATTCTGTGGCAGGCACGCCGCGTTCCAGTACAGTAGGTGAGGTGTTTGCATACAGTCAAGGGTATTGATAATTCTCATTTAGCACGCTGCGCACCGCGTTCTGCAATTATCCTTTTTGTCCATCATAATTTTGTCGGCGCTACTCGGGGCCCGTGGAATAGTCAAGGCTCATATTTTATAACTGCCAATGAATCAAGGCCTGAGGTGTGATCCTTTAATGCCCGTCACTTCTCATTTGGAGGCTTTCCTACGGAGTTAAAGTGTATGATGACCTTAAAACTGATATAGTTGAGCAGGGAGGCCATTGTGTTGGGGACCAGTGGAAGAGAGCTGGTGTCTGACGTGAACCCTCTAGCTGCACTGTAAGGCAGGGGTGTCAAACTCCATTTCATGGCGGGCCACATCAGCGTTAGTTCAGAAGTATCCAGTGTACAGAGAGCAGAGTTCAGGGCTGTGTGGCAAACAGAAAGCAGAGTTCAAGAGTGTGCAGCATACAGCGTGCAGAGCTCAGGAGTGAGCGGTATACAGAGTGCAGAGTTCAGGACTCCGCCGTATACAGAGTGCAGAGTTCAGGACTCCGCCGTATACAGAGTGCAGAGTTCAGGACTCCGCCGTATACAGAGTGCAGAGTTCAGGAGTGTGCGGCATACAGAATGCAGAGTTCAGGACTCCGCCGTATACAGAGTGCAGAGTTCAGAGGTGCGTGGCATACAGAATGCAGCGTTCAGGAGTGTGCGGCATACAGAATGCAGAGTTCAGTAGTGTGCAGCATACAGAGTGCAGAGTTCAGGAGTGTGCGGCATACAGAATGCAGCGTTCAGGAGTGTGCGGCATACAGAATGCAGCGTTCAGGAGTGTGCAGCATACAGAGTGCAGAGTTCAGGAGTATGCGGCATACAGAATGCAGCGTTCAGGACTCCGTGGCATACAGAGTGCAGAGTTCAGGAGTGTGTGGCATACAGAGTGCAGAGTTCAGGAGTGTGCAGCATACAGAGTGCAGAGTTCAGTACTCCGTGGCATACAGAGTGCAGCGTTCAGGAGTGTGCAGCATACAGAGTGCAGAGTTCAGTACTCCGTGGCATACAGAGTGCAGCGTTCAGGAGTGTGTGGCATACAGAGAGCAGAGTTCAGGGGTGTGCAGCATACAAAGTGCAGAGTTCAGGAGTGTGCGGTATACAAAGTGCAGAGTTCAGGAGTGCGTGGCATACAGAGTGCAGCGTTCAGGAGTGTGCAGCATACAGAGTGCAGAGTTCAGGAGTGCGTGGCATACAGAGTGCAGAGTTCAGGAGTGCGTGGCATACAGAGTGCAGCGTTCAGGAGTATGCGGCATACAGAATGCAGCGTTCAGGACTCCGTGGCATACAGAGTGCAGAGTTCAGGAGTGTGCAGCATACAGAGTGCAGAGTTCAGGAGTGTGCAGCATACAGAATGCAGCGTTCAGGAGTGTGTGGCATACAGAGTGCAGAGTTCAGTACTCCGTGGAATACAGAATGCAGCGTTCAGGAGTGTGCAGCATACAGAGTGCAGCGTTCAGGAGTGTGCAGCATACAGAGTGCAGCGTTCAGGAGTGTGCAGCATACAGAGTGCAGCATTCAGGAGTGTGCAGCATACAGAGTGCAGAGTTCAGTACTCCGTGGCATACAGAGTGCAGAGTTCAGTACTCTGTGGCATACAGAGAGCAGAGTTCAGGAGTGCGTGGCATACAGAGTGCAGAGTTCAGGGGTGTGCAGCATACAAAGTTCAGAGTTCAGGGGTGTGTGGCATACAGAGTGCAGAGTTCAGTGCTCCGTGGCATACAGAGTGCAGAGTTCAGGGGTGTGTGGCATACAGAGTGCAGAGTTCAGGGGTGTGCGGCATACAGAGTGCAGAGTTCAGGGGTGTGCGGCATACAGAGTGCAGAGTTCAGGGGTGTGTGGCATACAGAGTGCAGAGTTCAGGGGTGTGCAGCATACAAAGTTCAGAGTTCAGGGGTGTGCGGCATACAGAGTGCAGAGTTCAGGGGTGTGCAGCATACAAAGTTCAGAGTTCAGGGGTGTGCAGCATACAGAGTGCAGAGTTCAGGGGTGTGCGGCATACAGAGTGCAGAGTTCAGGGGTGTGCAATGCACAGCATGCAGCACAGGCTGTCCGCATCTCACTTCCACCCCTCGGCTCTAATCTCTCCCTAGCTAACTAGGAGGGTACTACACTAGCTATCTTGTTGGTCAACATGTTGGACGGCCCCCGAGGGGTAGAGGGCACCCTGTCCAGCCTTGTAGCAAGGCTTACGTAGGACATGGGTCAAACTATTGCCAGGGGACAGGAAACTGGAAAAATGGAGCGAAGGTTCAACTCCTGACCTGCATGCCTGCTATAGGTCTAGGCTTCAGGAAGAATTTAAACCACTGACAGAGCATAATAGCCGGGCAGCTAGCATTTTCAAGAAGGGTCACCGAAAGCCGCCTCCGTTTTTTTTTTTCTTCCAGGGCTGGTTTTCCCTTGCTGTACAGGCACATCGCACGTACCGGATCCTGTAAATCAAGGTTGAACGTGCGGCCCCGCCCTCCCTCCTCCCGGTGAGTGCGTATCGCTCTTCCCACACCACCTCTGCATTATTTATTCACCTGCGTCGTGTCTGATCCGAGGGGAAGACATTCTGCCGGCTCCGCTTGTTACAGAACGCATTAGTGCCGATTATTTATTTAAGGTTGGCACCTGAGAATAATTCCCACCTTCCTCCTCTCTGAAGTCGGAAAAAAACTTAAAACTTTTCCAGTACAATCAGGGCTTTTCAGTGGGAACGCACTGGGCGCATGTAATGGCAAGGGGTGCTTTGCCTCGGGCAGCATTTTTCAGGGGGGCCCGGCATCGTGTCCCTCACCCCCAGAAAAAGGGACGTTGGTTCTCTGGGCTGGGCGGCAGAACGGAGTGAGCCGTGGGTGCGGCCGTGAGACTCAATATGTTTAAAAATATATTACAATAAGTGTCATTTCTTCAGTGTTGTCACATGAAAAGTGTGGCAGGCGCAGCACCCTTTTGTGGCATTAGAAAAATGATGCAATTGCTGTTTCTTCAGTTTGATTGGACTGACTTTACTCTGTAATTCCTCCAATGCCGCTCTATGGATGCAGTAGGTTTAACCCCTTGCCTACCCGGCACTTATACCCCCTTCCTTACCAGGCCAATTTTCAGCTTTCAGCGCTGCCGCACTTTGATTGACAATTGCGCGGTCATGCAACATTGTACCCATATGAAATTTTGATCATTTTTTTCTCACAAATAGAGCTTTCTTTTGGTGGTATTTAATCGCCACTGGGCGCTTTACTTTTTGCGCTATAAATTAAAAAAAGTGCAAAAAATTTGAAAAAAAAAAAAAAGTTTATTTGTTTCTTTTATAAAATTTTTCAAACAGGTATTTTTTCTCCTTCACTGATTTGCGTTGATGAGGCGGCACTGATGGGCACTGATAGGCGGCACTGATGGGCACTGATAGGCAGCACTAAAGGGCACTGATAGGCAGTACTAATGAGGTGGCACGGATAGGCGGCACTGATAGACAGCACTAATTAGGGGTCACGGATAGGCGGCACTGATATGCAGCACTGATAGGCGGCACTGATAGGTGACACTGATGATGGGTACTGATAGACGGCACTGACTGGCATCACTTCTGGGCATTGACTGGCGGCACTGACTGGCACAACCCCTGGGCACTGACTGGTGGCACTGACTGGCAGCACTGGTGGGTGGCACTGGTGGGTGGCACTGGTGGACAGCACTGGTGGGTGGGCACAGGTGGGTGGCACTGGTGGGCACAGGTGGGTGGCGCTGGTGGGCACAGGTGGGTGGGCACAGGTGGGTGGCACTGCTGGGCACATGTAGGTGGTACTGCTGGGCACAGGTAGGTGGCACTGCAGAGTGGCACAGGTGGGGGCACTGCAGAGTGGCACAGGTGGGGGCACTGCTGGGCACAGGTGGGGGCACTGCTGGGAATGGGTGGGCGGGGCTAGTGGGCGCACAGCTGATCGGAACTTGCGGGGGTCACTGCTGGGCACCGATCATCAGGGCACTGATCATCAGTGCCCTGATGATCGGTGCCGATCCCCGCTCTGACAACTGCCGGTTCTCGGCAGTACTTTCCTCACGATCTGACAGCGTGAGGAAAGTGCAGCCGAGAACCGGCACTTGCATTTTCCTGTGATCAGCGTGTCATTGGACACCGCTGATCACGTGGTAAAAGGCCGGTGGGATCGGCCTTTCACCACATCTCGTGATCAGCTGTGTCCGTAGGACACAGCGATCACGGAGATCGCCGGGTGCGCGCCCCAGGAGAGCGCGTTCTGGGAGGACGTCATATGACGTCCACTCAGAACTGGCCGGCCGCGGTGAAGCCGTCATTCGGCTATGCGCGGTCGGCAAGTGGTTAAAGAGCACACCGAATACTTTAGTTAACTTCTTTAATAACTTCAATCTTCTTCATATAACTGCTTACAATGGCTTGTTTCTTTCATATTACAATGGTTTAACATTACATTGGGTTGATTCAATAGATTGATAAATTCGTTAGATTCAGTAAATTCGATTTGCTATATTCGATAAGTTTGTTCGATATATTCGTTATATTCGGTGGAACTACAAGTAAAACACACACAACAGTTTCAACACACAGATCCACCTGCACTGCCAAACAATAGAGGAACACACAAGTGCATTAAATACCTATTTGGCCTTCTCTGCCTCCATAAAGCTCTTCTGATTGGAACTGTCTGTTTCCTCCTCTGTCTGGTCAGCATGTGTCTCTAGAAAATACTAGCAGGGAGTTTTACACAGGCCTAGATGTGAAACTGGCTGGGATTGGTTAAGGATCTGTACAGTGTGATTGGCTCAGCTCTATACTAACTCTTAAAGGCATATATTCCTTTTCTGCTTCTGCTAACACAATGAATATATAAATGTCATATAACAATCAAAGACATAAATTACAGCAATGATTCTGCTTTTGGCTTTAACATATACACATATATACTGTACTGAGGGTATTGGCAGGTTTGGTATACACATATATGTGACCCATATTAACAACCTAGGACCGGTCTTAGCTGGCCAGTTACAAAAAGATAGAACAAAATATTTACAAAAATGTGAGGGGGGACTGACTTCTGTGAGATACTGTATATATATATATATAATAACAAACATTTTATTGTTGTTATTATTATTTTTATTGTTATTATTAATAACAACAATAATAATAATAAAATATGTATTATTATAAATAATAATAATAATAATAATAACAATAAAATATTTACTACTACTACTATTACTACTACTACTACTATTTATTATTTGTATTATTATTATTATTATTACTACAACTACTACTATTACTACTACTAATATTTATTATTTGTATTATTATTATTAGTAGTAGTAGTGGTAGTAATAATAATAATACAAATAATAAATATTAGTAGTAGTAATAGTAGTAGTTGTAGTAATAATAATAATAATAATACAAATAATAAATATTAGTAGTAGTAATAGTAGTAGTAGTAAATATATTATTGTTGTTATTATTATTGTTATTGTTATTATCATCATCATCATCAATATTAATAATAATAATAACAACAACAACAACACAATATTTACAACTACTGCTACTAATATTTATTATTTGTATTATTATTTTTATTATTATTATTATTATTATTATTATTATTACTACAACTACTACTACTACTGCTACTAATATTTATTATTTGTATTATTATTTTTATTAGTAGTAAATAATTTGTTATTATTATTATTATAATAACAACAACAGCAATAAAATATTTACTACTAATAAAAATAATAATACAAATAATACATATTAGTAGCAGTAGTAGTAGTAGTTGTAGTAATAATAATAATATTAATAATAATAATAATATTAATACAAATAATAAATATTAGTAGCAGTAGTAGTAAATATTGTATTGTGGTTGTTATTATTATTATTATTAATATTGATGGTGATGATAATAACAATAATAATAACAACAATATTATATTTACTACTACTACTATTACTACTACTAATATTTATTATTTGTATTATTATTATTACTACCACTACTACTACTAATATTTATTATTATTACTACAATTACTACTATTACTACTACTAATATTTATTATTTGTATTATTATTATTACTACCACTACTACTACTACTACTACTACTACTAATAATAATAATAATACAAATAATAAATATTAGTAGTAGCAGTAGTAGTGATAGTAATAATAATAATACAAATAATAAATATTAGTAGTAGTAATAGTAGTAGTTGTAGTAATAATAATAATAATAATAATAAATATTAGTAGTAGTAGTGGTAGTAATAATAATAATAATAATAATAATACAAATAATAAATATAAGTAGTAGTAATAGTAGTAGTTGTAGTAATAATAATAATAATAATAAATATTAGTAGTGGTAGTAATAATAATAATAATAATAATAATACAAATAATAAATATTAGTAGTAGTAGTAGTAATAATAATAATAATAATAATACAAATAATAAATATTAGTAGTAGTAGTAGTAATAATAATAATAATAATAAATATTAGTAGTAGTAGTAGTAATAATAATAATAATAATAATAATACAAATAATAAATATAAGTAGTAGTAATAGTAGTAGTTGTAGTAATAATAATAATAATAATAATAATAATAAATATTAGTAGTAGTAGTAATAATAATAATAATAATAATACAAATAATAAATATTAGTAGTAGTAATAGTAGTAGTAGTAAATATATTATTGTTGTTATTATTATTGTTATTATCATCATCATCAATATTAATAATAATAATAACAACAACAACAATACAATATTTACTACTACTGCTACTAATATTTATTATTTGTATTATTATTTTTATTAGTAGTAGTAAATAATTTGTTATTATTATTATTATAATAACAACAACAGCAATAAAATATTTACTACTACTAATACTGCTACGACTAATAATAATATTTATTAATATTATTAATAATAATAATACATATTTAAAATAATATCTGAAATAATTATATTATATCATATTTAAACAAAAAATATAAAAACATTGTATATCCATATGGGAAAATACAGCGGGTTCCTCTGTAGCCAGGATACGCAGCGTCTGGGATACGTAGGCACGGCGGGCATCTTTGCTCATCTCCAGCTTCCAACCTGCCCCAATGTTACAAAAGTTTACAAAATATTTTTTCATTTCCTATCTGGTGCAATAAAAGAACCCAAAACAAGAGCTGGCAGCAGCGTCTGAAACTCGTCCAATCTGGAACATCCATTCCACAAAGATCTTTCATGAATATTTTGCTTTGTCTCCCACTTGGCAATCGCGCCCGGCAAGGACCGTACGCGGATCGCCGCTGAACAAACATTCCTTTCAATTATTCTTTTTTTTTTTTTGGTTCAAACAACCGTAATTTGTATCTCTGGCAGACAGAACAGACTGATGGATCGGACACACGGCCCCGCGTATGCTGCAGTAATTCGGGAAAATGCTCATTTCTTGGCAGCCCCTCCCTCTGAGCTGCAACTGGGAAGGAGATAAGGGACTCAGACTTTTCTTGGACCTTCATTTCCCTCCTGGGGGCGGGACTTAGAAGTATTGAAGATAAAATGGCAACAAGTAAATTCTAGAATAGTCCGGCAATGTCAGTCTCCGTACATCTGCCATGACGGGAACACAAACTTCGTCTCCTGAAACAAACACTCGGGGGCTGATTTTTGAAGAATTTTCATAGCTGTTCAGCCAGGAAAAGTACATACACACATGTTCTGTGCAGATGGGGCAAAAAAAAAAGGAACATAAAAAAAGCTTTACCCTGCGCTGCTCGAATGTAAATCATTGATTTAAAATGGGAAATACAACATTTGGCCACTAGATGGTGCTATGTATCATTAAAAAAAAGGCCTGTGGTACTTACTGCCATCTAGTGGCGTATTGATATATTTCCCATCTTAAATCAATGAAAGACATTCAACCTGGGACGGAATTATCCCAATAACAGCCTTTACCCCTCCCCCACATCCGATCCCACACACACCCCACACATCCCCCCTCTGCTTACCTTTTACTATCTTCTGCAGAGTAAGGATACTAACCTAACCAGCGGATCCAGCATTGAGCTGCTGGCAGGGCTGTCCTAATGCATGGGCACCTCTGGGCACTGCTCAGGGGCCCTAGGTGTATGGGGACCCCATGAAAATCTTGCCTTACATCATAGTTTCCAACTGTCCCGGATTTGCCAGGACAGTCACGTTTTTTTACTGAACTGTCCCAGGATGGCCCGAGTAGCCTCCCAGATCCTGTACTGTGCCCTCCTGACCCCCCTGTACTGTGTTCTCCTGACTCCCCTGTACTGTGTTCTCCTGACTCCCCTGTACTGTGCCCTCCTGACCCCCCCCTGTACTGTGCCCTCCTGACTCCCCTGTACTGTGCCCTCCTGACCTCCCTATACTGTGCCCACCTGATCCCCCCTGTACTGTGCCCTCCTGACTCCCCTGTACTGTGCCCTCCTAACCCCCCCTGTACTGTGCCCTCCTGACTCCCCTGTACTGTGCCCTCCTGACCCCCCCCCCTGTACTGTGCCCTCCTGACCTCCCTATACTGTGCCCACCTGATCCCCCCTGTACTGTGCCCTCCTGACTCCCCTGTATTGTGCCCTCCTGACCCCCCTGTACTGTGCCCCCCTGTCCCCCCCTGTACTGTGCCCTCCTGACCCCCCTGTACTGTGCCCTCCTGACTCCCCCCTGTACTGTGCCCTCCTGATCCCAGTATTGTGCCCTCCTGATCCCAGCATTGTGCCCTCCTGATCCCAGCATTGTGCCCTCCTTATCCCAGTATTGTGCCCTCCTGATCCCAGTATTGTGCCCTCCTGATCCCAGTATTGTGCCCTCCTGATCACAGTATTGTGCCCTCCTGATCCCCCCATACTGTGCCCCCCTGATCCCAGCATTGTGCCCTCCTGATCCCAGCAATGTGCCCTCCTGATCGCAGTATTGTGCCCTCCTGATCCCCCCATACTGTGCCCTCCTGATCCCAGTATTGTGCCCTCCTGACCCCAGTATTGTGCCCTCCTGATCCCAGTATTGTGCCCTTCTGAGCCCAGTACTGCACCCCCCTGATCCCAGTATTGTGCCCTCCTGAGCCCAGTGTTGTGCCCTCCTGATCCCAGTATTGTGCCCTTCTGACCCCCCTGTAGTGTGTCCTCCTGATCCCAGTATTGTGCCCTCCTGATTCCCCTGTACTGTGCACTCTTGATCCCAGTATTGTGCCCTCCTGATCCCAGTACTGTGCCCCCCTGATCCCAGTATTGTGCCCTCCTGATCCCAGTATTGTACCCTCCTGATCCCAGTATTGTGCCCTCCGGACACGCCTGTACTGTGCCCTCCTGATCCCAGTACTGTGCCCCCCCCTGATCCCAGTATTGTGCCCTCCTGTCCCCCCCTGTACTGTGCCCTCCTGACTCCCCCCTGTACTGTGCCCTCCTGATCCCAGTATTGTGCCCTCCTGATCCCAGCATTGTGCCCTCCTGATCCCAGCATTGTGCCCTCCTTATCCCAGTATTGTGCCCTCCTGACTCCCCCTGTACTGTGTACAAATGTAGGACCGGTCATCCAATGTACTGATGAGAATTATCGTACGTCTGAAATCTATGAATGTGCGGCCAGCTCAGGACTTCTAGCTCCCGGCTGCAATGCCGATCGTCTGGCTGCAGTCCCCTCTGAGCCTATCAGGTAGAAGAATGGCCAATATTCAGGCGTGGCTTTCCTCTGACGTTCAGCCCAGACGAGGATCCGCCTCTGCGACTTTCATTGCCAAGTCAGCAACGTGAAAAAGATACTTTGTAAAAAAAAAAAAAATTAAAAAGTCTCAGGATGCATTACACCGCGCCCAGCATGTATGGGACAGGATGTAGGGATGAGATGTATGGGACTGGATGTAGGGACGGGATCTAGGGATGGCATGTATGGGACAGGATGTAGGGATGAGATGTATGGGATGGGATGTATGGGAGGGGATGTAGGGATGAGATGTATGGGATGGGATGTATGGGACGGGATGTAGGGATGGCATGTATGGGACGGGATGTATGGGATGGGATGTATGGGATGGGATGTATGGGACTGGATGTAGGGACGGGATGTATGGGATGGCATGTATGGGACGCCATGTATGGGACTGGATGTATGGGACGGAATGTAGGGATGGCATGTATGGGACGGGATGTAGGGATGGCATGTATGGGACGGGATGTATGGGATGGGATGTATGGGACTGGATGTAGGGACGGGATGTATGGGACGGGATGTATGGGATGCCATGCATGGGACTGGATGTATGGGACAGGATGTATGGGACGGCATGCATGGGACTGGATGCATGGGACGGGATGCATGGGACGGGATGTATAAAACGGCATGTATGGGACTGGATGTAGGGACGGGGTGTATTGGACAGGATGTATGGGACAGTATGTATGGAACGGGATGTATGGGACGGGATGTATGGGACGGCATGCATGGGAGTGGATGTATGGGACGGGATGTATGGGACGGGATGCATGGGACGGGATGTAGGGATGGGATGTATGGGATGGGATGTATGGGACGGGGTGTATGGGACGGGGTGTATGGGACAGGGTGCATAGGACGGGATGCATGGGACGGGACGCATGGGACTGGATGTAGGGACGGGATGTATGGGATGGGATGTATGGGACGGGATGTATGGGACGGCATGCATGGGAGTGGATGTATGGGACGGGATGTATGGGACGGGATGCATGGGACGGGATGTATGGGACGGGATGCATGGGACGGGATGTAGGGACGGGATGTATGGGATGGGATGTATGGGACGGGGTGTATGGGACGGGGTGTATGGGACAGGGTGCATAGGACGGGATGCATGGGACGGGACGCATGGGACTGGACGCATGGGACTGGACGTATGGGATGGGACGCATGGGACGGGACGCATGGGACTGGACGCATGGGACTGGACACATGGGGTGGGATGTATGGGACGGCATGCATGGGAGTGGATGTATGGGACGGGATGTATGGGACGGGATGCATGGGACGGGATGTAGGGATGGGATGTATGGGATGGGATGTATGGGACGGGGTGTATGGGACGGGGTGTATGGGACAGGGTGCATAGGACGGGATGCATGGGACGGGACGCATGGGACTGGACGCATGGGACTGGACGTATGGGACGGGACGCATGGGACGGGACGCATGGGACTGGACACATGGGACTGGACACATGGGGTGGGATGTATGGGACGGCATGTATGGGATGGGATGCATGGGACTGGATGCATGGGATGGGATGTCTGGGACGGGATGCATGGGACGGCATGTATGGGATGGGATGCATGGGACTGGATGCATGGGATGGGATGTCTGGGACGGGATGCATGGGACGGCATGTATGGGACAGGATGTAGGGACGGGATGTAGGGACTGGATGTATGGGACGGGATGCATGGGACGGCATGTATGGGACAGGATGTAGGGACGGGATGTAGGGACTGGATGTATGGGACGGCATGTATGGGACGGGATGAAGGGAATGGATGTAGGGACTGGATGTAGGGACTGGATGTAGGGACTGTTCTCCCGGGTGATATTTTGCAAAGATAAATTTCAGGTTGTTCACGCTCTTTAAAAATCAATTTGCACTCCTTTCCCCCCTCCCCCCCCCCGCAAAGACTGATGCCGGGGAAGAAAAAAAAGAATCCATTAGTATCGCAGCGCTGAGAATCTTGGCTCGCTATCTCTGATGCGTCGGGTTCTCGGACTAATTACAAGTAATTATTCACTCAGCGGTTGTACATTGGGCGCGCTCCCTCGGGGCGGCGAGGGGCTGCCTGTATACCGGCGGTAACTGCGATTATATTGGATACACGCGAGGCGAAGGTTTCATGCGCAAACATCGAACCGCCAAACAAATCCCTTAAGCCGAATAAACATGGAGGTGTCTGCTGGAAGGTGATAATTGCAGCGCCAATGTTTGCCAATAACGAGTCGCCACTTTTTTTTTTTTCCCTTCGCTCGTCGGCATAATATCACTACGATGGATCGCTCAGGAGGCGGAGCTGGAATTTAAAGGGGTAATCCGCCCGCAGGTGATAGTTGGGCGATCGCTGGAGGCAACCAACACGGAAGAAACACATTTTACTAACATTCTTCCCAAATCTATGGACAGATGTGGGAAATGCTGCAATTTGGGGCGTATTCAATATATTTCAATAAATTATATATATATACAGTATCCCCCAGAAGTGAGTCCCCCCCTCCCCCAGACTGTATACAATGTATATATATATATACAGTATCCCCCAGAAGTGAGTCCCCCTCCCCCGGACTGTATACAATGTATATATATATACAGTATCTCCCAGAATGTGAGTCCCCCCCCCCAGACTGTATACAATGTATATATATATATATATACAGTATCCCCCAGAAGTGAGTCCCCCCCTCCCCCAGACTGTATACAATGTATATATATACAGTATCCCCCAGAAGTGAGTCCCCCCCCCCAGACTGTATACAATGTATATATATATATATATATACAGTATCCCCCAGAAGTGAGTCCCCCCCTCCCCCGGACTGTATACAATGTATATATATATATATATATCTCCCAGAAGTGAGTCCCCCCTCCCCCGGACTGTCTACAATGTATATATATATATATATATACAGTATCCCCCAGAAGTGAGTCCCCCCCTCCCCCGGACTGTATACAATGTATATATATATACAGTATCTCCCAGAAGTGAGTCCCCCCCTCCTCCGGACTGTATACAATGTATATATATATATATATACAGTATCCCCCAGAAGTGAGTCCCCCCCCGGACTGTATACAATGTATATATATAGTATCTCCCAGAACTGAGTCCCCCCTCCCCCGCACTGTATACAATGTATATATATATATACAGTATCCCCCAGAAGTGAGCCCCCCCTCCCCCGGACTGTATACAATGTATATATATATACAGTATCTCCCAGAAGTGAGTCCCCCCCTCCTCCGGACTGTATACAATGTATATATATATATATATACAGTATCCCCCAGAAGTGAGCCCCCCCTCCCCCGGACTGTATACAATGTATATATACACAGTATCCCCCAGAAGTGAGTCCCCCCTCCCCCGGACTGCATACAATGTATATATATATATATATACAGTATCTCCCAGAAGTGAGCCCCCCTCCCCCGGACTGTATACAATGTATATATATATATATATACAGTATCCCCCAGAAGTGAGTCCCCCCTCCCCCGGACTGCATACAATGTATATATATATATATATACAGTATCTCCCAGAAGTGAGCCCCCCTCCCCCGGACTGTATTCAATGTATATATATATATATAGTATCTCCCAGAACTGAGTCCCCCCTCCCCCGGACTGTATACAATGTATATATATATATACAGTATCTCCCAGAAGTGAGCCCCCCTCCCCCGGACTGTATACAATGTATATATATATATACAGTATCTCCCAGAAGTGAGTCCCCCCCTCCCCAGACTGTATACAATGTATATATATATATATACACAGTATCTCCCAGAAGTAAGTCCCCCCTCCCCCGGACTGTATACAATGTATGTAATATTTTATTTTATGTATTTATTTTGCAATTTTTAAATTTACCTAATTTTTTTCCTCTAAGGTTACAGTATCTGAACCTAAAATGATTTCAGTAAATTTTTTTTTTTAATTTTAAATTTTTTTTATCATTTTAATTGACCTCGCTTTTTTCTCTAAGTTTATCTGAACCTAAAATGATTTTTGCTATATTTTTTATTATTATTATTATTATTTTTTAATTGACCTCACTTTTCTTCCTCATAGTTAATGGAATCTAAAATGGTTTTGGCCTATTTATTTATGTATTTTAAATTTTTTAAAAAAATGTTGCCTTTCATCTGCACATGTGAACATGACACAGAGCATAGTGGGTTAGCTAAAATTTACGACACGACACTCTTTGAGGCTCCCATTCTCTGATTTAAACCTTGGACTTTTGACATTTGTGAACACAGCCAAGATTTACTCGATTGTGTCCTCGTTGATCCAGAATCTCAGTCCAGGAAGTGGAAGGTGACTCTGGATAATAAAAAAACAGAATGGTAAATAAATATAAAAAACAGGCAGCTGGGGTGCCGCAATGCAGAATCAAATTCCCTTACATAAATCAATAAATTACAAATCAGAATGTAGGAAAAAAAAAATGTATACATGATAATAATAATAATAATAATCAATAATAATAATAATCAATAATAATAATCAATAATAAATGTAACGATACATGAAGAGGTTATCTTTGGATTTAAAATGGTTTCCGTTTTTCTGGCCTGTAATTTAGTGTAGAAAAGGGACACAATTATAGCACCTTGGAGTAAAATTAAGTATGCAAACATTTTTTTTTATACAAAAACCATAATTTCTTAGTATGCAAATATATTTAAATCAGCCGGTGCAGTATATGTTGTATGACCACTTATACTTGCAAATTCTGTCTAATTTATACCGATATCCTATTTCGCAATAATTAGTGGTCGATGCGTTTCATAGATTAAATACATTTCCTCGGGACCGTTAAATTATGGTATGCAAAATTAATTTAACTCCTTTTCTACCACTAGAATTTTTTTTTTTTAACATACATGTTTAAAATTAGCATTTTTCCGCTAGAAAATTTCTTTACACCCCCCCTCCCCTCCCCTCCCCCAGACAGTTATATATTTTCTAAGAATAAAGGCGCTGTAGAATACAACGGTGGCGCTTGAATTTTTTTTTTATAATAAATGATTAATTATATTATATTATATTAAATTAAATTTGTGTAATGGTTTATCAAATGCTTATTTTAAGAAAAAAAAATGCACAAAAAATAATATTTTTTTAAACTATTATTTAGTAAACAAAACACAATATAAAAGATGGGGTTGCATCGAGTGAATAGATACCAAACATGGTGGTGGGCGGGCCTAAATGTTCCAGAGACGGGTGCCGCGGACTGGCGTGTAGTTGCTCTCTGTATGCCCAGGAGGGGGCGATGATGCAAACCCAGGGGGTGTGTCCTTGACACCCTGGACTCATAGGAAGTAGGTTGAAAGACACGGGGGGGAAGGGGCCATTAAACCCGGAAGAAAAGCAGTGCTGGACCATGGAGGACACATGGGGCAACGTGGAGAGTAGTTGTTTGGTTGGTCAGGATCCTCTTCCTCCTCTCTCTGTGGTGGTGATGGTAGGTTGTCCTAAATATTCCAGAGAAGGCGGCCATGAACCGGCATGGAGCTGTTCTCTGTATGTCACAGTGAAGCACACAGACCCCGCCCCCTAGTAAAACACTCCCAGCACACATTTAACCCTTTGATCGCCCCTCACATTAACCCCTTCCTGCCCAGTGCCATTAGTACAGTGTCAGTGCTTTTTAATAGCACTGATCACTGTAATGGTGTCACTGGGGATGTCAGTGACACCAAGCCAGTTCCCCCCAGTGCCAGAATGCCCGCCGCAGTCCCACTATAAGTCGCTGATCGCCGCCATTACTAGTAAAAATAAAAAAGAAATCCCAGTATCTATACCGCCATATGTAAACGCTATAACTTTCACGTAAACCAATTAATTTACACGGATTGGGATTTTTTCTTAGCAAATACATTGTGGCCGAAATTTAATTCCTTAATTTTTTTTTACTGGACGTGTTTAATGGCAAAAAGTCAAAAATATAGTTTTTTTCCTCCAAATTGTCGGTCTTTTTTTTTTTTTATAGCGCAAAAAATAAAAAAAAACACACAGGGGATCAAATACCACCTAAAGAAATTCGTGGGGAAAACAAGGACATAAATATCATTGGGGTGCGGCATTGCATGACTGCGCAATTGTCAGTTAAAGTAACGCAGAGTCGTATCGCAAAACATGGCCTGGTCAGGAAGGGGGGAAAATTCTCCAGAGGGCAAGTGGGAGGGGGGTAAATCCTCTGAAGGGCAAGGGGGAGTGTAAATCCTCCGGTGGGCAAGGGGGGGGGGGTAAATCCTCCAGAGGGCAAGTAAGGGGGGGGGGAATCCTCTAGAGGGCAAGTGGGGGGGGGTGTAAATCCTCCGGAGGGCAAGTAAGGGGGGGGGGGATCCTCTGGAGGGCAAGTGGGTGGGGGGGGGGGTGTAAATGCTCTGGAGGGCAAGTAAGTGGGGGGGAAATCCTCTGAAGGGCAAGTCGGGGGGTTAATCCTCTGGAGGGCAAGTTGGGGGAGGGTAAATACTCTGGAAGGCAAGTGGGGGGGGGGGTAAATCCTCTGGAGGTCAAGTGGGGGGGGGTGAATCCTCTGGAGGTCATGTGGGGGGGGTAAATTCTCTGGAGGGCAAGTGGGGGGGGGGGTAAATCCTCTGGAGGGCAAGTGTGTGGGGGGGTAATTTTCTGGAGGGCAAGTGGGGGGGTGAATCCTCTGGAGGTCAAGTGTGGGGGGGTAAATTCTCTGGAGGGCAAGTTGGGGGGGTAAATCCTCTGGAAGGCAAGTGGAGAGGGGGTAAATCCTCTGGAGGGCAAGTGGGGGAGGGGGGGGTAAATCCTCTGGAGGGCAAGTGGGGGGGGGTAAATCCGCTGGAGGGCAAGTGGTTAAAGGGGCCTAACACCTGATGAAGGTGCTGTAACCAGACAGTATTCTGGCACAGAGCCACCTAGTGGCAGACTAGCTAACTGCACCCCCTACAAGGAGGCCCATATAAAACAACAACCCTGTTCACATTCGATCGTTCGGCTCCCCCGCTGTCGAGTCATTCAGAGAAAAGCTTCTTTCTCCTCTTCTCATTATGCAGCCTTGTGATCTGATGAGCGGAATTGTAAAGCCGCGGCGCTTTGCGTGTTCCGATTGTTTCGTACAGAAATGGAGTCACTTGAGTATGTAAGTAGTCGGCCGCTGTGTGTGAATCAATGTAACAGCTGCTCCAAGCACGCGGGGACTGATAAAGAGGGGACGGCGCGGTTTTGGCAGCCGATTCTACACTGCACAAGATTCCCTCTAGAAATTCGCTTTGTTCTCGGCGTTCTCTTGATTAAGGAACATGCTTACCATTCACTTTGTGGTGAAATGTCCCGGATCAGGCGGTATTGTGAACGCTTCATTTCATTTTCGTTTCTTTTACAGAATAACTCGCAATGTATCGTTTAATTACATTTTCTGCGGCTACAAAAACCAATACCGGCAAAAAAAAAAAAAGGAAAAAAAAAAGGAAAACAAAAAAGGAACAACTGCAATTATTAGATGGTCTGACAAAACTGAATGATGCAAAAGTCATATGAGACCATGTCTCCTCCTTCCATGTACTCCTCCATCCATGTCCCCCTCCTTCCATGTCTCCCTCCTTCCATGTATTCTTCCATCCATGTATTCCTCCATCCATGTCTCCCTCCTTCCATGTCTCCCTCCTTCCATGTATTCCTCCATCCATGTCTCCCTCCTTCCATGTCTCCCTCCTTCCATGTACTCCTCCATCCATGTCCCCCTCCTTCCATGTATTGCTCCATCCATGTGTTCCTCCATCCATGTATTCCTCCATCCATGTCTCCCTCCTTCCATGTCTCCTCCTTCCATGTACTCCTCCATCCATGTCTCATTCCTTCCATGTCTCCCTCCTTCCATGTCTCCCTCCTTCCATGTATTGCTCCATCCATGTCTTCCTCCATCCATGTCTCCCTCCTTCCATGTATTCCTCCTTCCATGTATTCCTCCATCCATGTCTCCCTCCTTCCATGTCTCCTCCTTCCATGTACTCCTCCATCCATGTCTCATTCCTTCCATGTCTCCCTCCTTCCATGTCTCCCTCCTTCCATGTATTGCTCCATCCATGTCTTCCTCCATCCATGTCTCCCTCCTTCCATGTCTCCCTCCTTCCATGTATTCCTCCATCCATGTATTCCTCCATCCATGTCTCCCTCCTTCCATGTCTCCTCCTTCCATGTACTCATCCATCCATGTCTCATTCCTTCCATGTCTCCCTCCTTCCATGTTCTCCTCCATCCATGTCTCCCTCCTTCCATGTCTCCCTCCTTCCATGTACTCCTTCATCCATGTCTCCCTCCTTCCATGTATTCCTCCATCCATGTATTCCTCCAACCATGTCTCCCTCTTTCCATGTCTCCCTCCTTCCATGTATTCCTCCATCCATGTCTCCCTCCATCCTTCCATGCACCCATCCATGTCTCCCTCCTTCCATGTATTCCTCCATCCATGTCTCCCTCCTTCCATGTCTCCCTCCTTCCATGTATTCCTCCATCCATGTCTCCCTTCTTCCATGTATTCCTCCATCCATGTCTCCCTCCTTCCATGTCTCCCTCCTTCCATGTATTCCTCCATCCATGTCTCCCTCCTTCCATGCATTCCTCCATCCATGTCTCCCTCCTTCCATGTCTCCCTCCTTCCATGTATTCCTCCATCCATGTCTCCCTCCTTCCATGTACTCCTCCATCCATGTCTCCCTCCTTCCATGCACCCATCCATGTCTCCATCCTTCTTTCCATGCCTCCATCCACTCATCCATGTCTCCATCCTTCCTTCCATGTCTCCCTCCCTCCTCCCATGTCTCCCTCAATCCTTCCATTCACCCATCCATGGAAGAACGGCAATTATTAGACGGGCTGACAAAACTGGGGCGTGGAGACAAAACTGAACGATGTGAAAGTCATACAAGAACGCTTCCCTGTCCTCGGCTGTCCAGGGATACTGGAGTTGGGATCGGCATGCTCAGGGCTGCTGTTAGAAACCATGGGGCCCCATACAGTCAGCCTGACAGCCACCCCCCCCCCTGCACAGTTTACAATGGTTCAGTTATGAATGAACACAGTGAATGATTGGTACCGATTATTCATTGTGTTCATTCGTGACAGGGCCTGATAAATGTGACATATTTACCGGACCTTTCTCCACTCTCTATCCTGAAGGATCCTATTGTGTGCAGCTGCCAATGGAAAAGGGAGGAGGGATGCCAGCTGTACTGCAGGGCACACATGGGGGGCTGGGAAGCAGGGGGAAATGTATGGTGCAGAGCGAGGGTGATGGGTGGGGGGCAATTACTGGAACCGATCACCTGTATGGCTCTCTCTGCTGCAGCTGAAAGCTAGCAGGAGAGAGAGGGTAGGGGGTGGAACCAAGTGAAGGTGCTTGGAGGTGGGTAGGGGGTGGAACCAAGTGAAGGTGCTTGGAGGTGGGTAGGGGGTGGAACCAAGTGAAGGTGCTTGTAGGTGGGTAGGGGGTGGAACCAAGTGTAGGTGCTCGGAGGTGGGTAGGGGGTGGAACCAAGTGAAGGTGCTCAGAGGTGGGTAGGGGGTGGAACCAAGTGAAGGTGCTCAGAGGTGGGTAGGAGGTGGAACCAAGTGAAGGTGCTCACAGGTGGGTAGGAGGTGGAACCAAGTGAAGGTGCTCACAGGTGGGTAGAGGGTGCAACCAAGTGAAGGTGCTCAGAGGTGGGTAGAGGGTGGAACCAAGTGAAGGTGCTAGGAAGTGGATAGGGGGTGGAACCAAGTGTAGGTGCTCAGAGGTGGGTAGGGTGTGGAACTAAGTGAAGGTTCTCGGAGGTGGGTAGGAGGTGGAACCAAGTGAAGGTGCTCACAGGTGGGTAGAGGGTGGAACCAAGTGAAGGTGCTTGGAGGTGGGTAGGAGGTGGAACCAAGTGAAGGTGCTCGGAGGTGGGTAGGGGGTTGAACCAAGTGAAGGTGCTCGAAGGTGGGTAAGAGGTGGAACCAAATGAAGGTGCTCGGAGGTGGGTAGGGGGTAGAACCAAGTGTAGGTGCTCGGAGGTGAGTAGGGGGTGGAACCAAGTGAAGGTGCTCAGAGGTGGATAGGAGGTGGAACCAAGTGAAGGTGCTCACAGGTGGGTAGGAGGTGGAACCAAGTGAAGGTGCTCACAGGTGGGTAGGAGGTGGAACCAAGTGAAGGTGCTCACAGGTGGGTAGGAGGTGGAACCAAGTGAAGGTGCTCACAGGTGGGTAGAGGGTGGGACCAAGTGAAGGTGCTCACAGGTGGGTAGGAGGTGGAACCAAGTGAAGGTGCTCACAGGTGGGTAGAGGGTGGGACCAAGTGAAGGTGCTCAGGGGTGGGTAAGGGGTGGAACCAAGTGAAGGTGCTCACAGGTGGGTAGGGGGTGGAACCAAGTGAAGGTGCTCACAGGTGTGTAGAGGGTGGGACCAAGTGAAGGTGCTCAGGGGTGGGTGGGGGTGGAGTGGGGACAAGAAGTGACTCAGAAGGAGGGAGTTCCTGCACCTGGGGATCGGGAACATCACCTGATCACCTCCTGCTGTCAATGATACAGCACTTTACTGCTGCAAGCGTACTTTCACCCCCTCAATACCAGGACATTTACAAACGTACCTTTGTACACACGGGGTTAATCCAGTGAAGTATACAGTATATGATTTTTTAAAAAAAGAGCTTATAAAAGACGGAACATCCCTCTCAGTGGCCCCTTTGCAGCGCCTAACAAGCTATTGTTCAAGGAGGTTTTTTTTTTTTTATGATCCGGAGCCAATTTAGAAATAAAATAATACATCAATGTCAATTATGCGGCGGATCAAGCCTGTAATCCCTTCTCAGTTAACACCTTACCAGGAAAAGCGCCTTCCCTCCCTCCCCTCCCCCCCCACCCCCTTCGAAAAAGGAGACCTAATGAAAGAGGCGAATATTCAATTTGTGCTCTTTGACTCCAGAATTAAGCCGGAATCGGATCTTAATACCGCCATGGCGCAGCGCTGGAGATAAGGTCACCCCGGCTGCGACCTTCGACAGGGATTTCAAGTCGCATTCGCCGACCGGAACATGTTAATAATGGATAAAATATGATTTCAATAATAGATCCGATACATAATTCATCGTCTTCTTTCAGGGCGGCGAGTGCGGATCGCTCGCGATGCTGCGTGGATATGAATATGCTATAATTAAGTCCTTTCCGCAGACAGACGTTTTATTGCATAATCAGGATGCCGACTGATATACATCGCGCAGAAGACGATGGAACGGGGGGGGGGGGGGGGGGTGTGTTTTACAAGGTTTTCCTTTCTTCTAGGGAGGACGCATCTATCTAAGGATATCTTTACAGAATCTGTGGGAAATGTAAGAGTGTTGCCATTGGGCCAGTTCACGTAACTAGAAGCCCATGGACCTCGGTTCTTAAATTCGGGGGGTGGGAATAATTTTTTTTCGCTTCTTAAATGATCTTCCAGCCAAATAAAATGCAGCTCAGGTTGCAATTCTTACCTCCTCTCCAACACTGTAAGTCTGTAACGGAACCGGACCCCGAATGTTCTAGGGTATTTCCGTTAGACTCCCGCTTCCCCGTCCGAACACAGATCCCCGGACCCCACCGCTGACCAAACAGGAAAGAACAGCACCGGACTTGTATTAAAACAGGAAGTGGACTGCTTTATTTTAACACAGATACAAGATATATACACAGGGTGGGGCAATACATTTAGTAACAAGAGACATCAGCAGACACCCCCCACCAAGCCAATACACATACATCCCATAATAGTTTGCTCCCAAGCAAGACACACAATAGAACAATGGGACCACCTGGCAGTAAACAATGAACAACCACCACCCCCCACCTATACATGTCTACACAATATCAGGACATTTCACCCTGTACCTTAACAGGCACAGGGTGACTTACACATAAGAGGGATATGGGGAGCTGAGACAGGGGTCTCCCCACCTCTCCAAAGGGGGGTGTTTTCCATGGGCCCCCCACCCAAAGTCACTCCCTTCACAAAGTCCTCTGTGCCACTAGACGTCCTCAGCGTCATTTAAAAGTACACAAAAAAGGGGTGTGGTTATAAATAATGTGCACCGTGTACAGGAAGATACAGCATGCAGCCACTAGCTGGTGCTAAGAATCACAAGAAACGTCCGATGATACTCAGCTAGTGGTCAAATGTGGCATTTTCCATTTTAAATCAATGAAAAACATTTGACCAGCATGGAAAATACGGGATGTGACAATTTAATAACGGGAGTTGACTGTTAAAAAAAAAAAATGTGCTTACCTATACACTGGCAGTCTCTGGTCATCTCCTGTACTATGTCCGCAGTCCCTGGTCATCTCCTGTACTGTGTCCGCAGTCTCTGGTCATCTCCTGTACTGTGTCCGCAGTCTCTGGTCATCTCCTGTACTGTGTCCGCAGTCTCTGGTCATCTCCTGTACTATGTCCGCAGTCTCTGACCATCTCCTGTACTGTGTCTGCAGTCTCTGACAATCTCCTGTACTGTGTCCGCAGTCTTTGGTCATCTCCTGTACTGTGTCCGCAGTCTCTGGTCATCTCCTGTACCGTGTCCGCAGTCTCTGGTCATCTCCTGTACCGTGTGCGCAGTCTCTGGTCATCTCCTGTACCGTGTCCGCAGTCTCTGGTCATGTCCTGTACTGTGTCCACAGTCTCTGGTCATCTCCTGTACTGTGTCCGCAGTCTCTGGTCATCTCCTGTACTGTGTACGCAGTCTCTGGTCATCTCCTGTACTGTGTCCGCAGTCTCTGACCATCTCCTGTACTGTGTCCGCAGTCTCTGACCATCTCCTGTACTGTGTCTGCAGTCTCTGACAATCTCCTGTACTGTGTCCGCAGTCTCTGGTCATCTCCTGTACTGTGTCTGCAGTCTCTGGTCATCTCCTGTACCGTGTCCGCAGTCTCTGGTCATCTCCTGTACCGTGTGCGCAGTCTCTGGTCATCTCCTGTACCGTGTCCGCAGTCTCTGGTCATCTCCTGTACCGTGTCCGCAGTCTCTGGTCATCTCCTGTACTGTGTCTGCAGTCTCTGGTCATCTCCTGTACCGTGTACGCAGTCTCTGGTCATCTCCTGTACTGTGTCCGCAGTCTCTGGTCATCTCCTGTACTGTGTCCGCAGTCTCTTGTCATCTCCTGTACTGTGTCCGCAGTCTCTGGTCATCTCCTGTACTGTGTACGCAGTCTCTGGTCATCTCCTGTACTGTGTCCGCAGTCTCTGGTCATCTCCTGTACTGTGTCCGCAGTCTCTGGTCATCTCCTGTACTGTGTCCGCAGTCTCTGGTCATCTCCTGTACTGTGTCCGCAGTCTCCGGTCATCTCCTGTACTGTGTCCGCAGTCTCTGGTCATCTCCTGTACTATGTCCGCAGTCTCTGGTCATCCCCTGTACTATGTCTGCAGTCTCTGGTCATCTCCTGTACTGTGTCCGCAGTCTCTGGTCATCTCCTGTACTGTGTCTGCAGTCTCTGGTCATCTCCTGTACTGTGTCTGCAGTCTCTGGTCATCTCCTGTACTGTGTCCGCAGTCTCTGGTCATCTCCTGTACTGTGTCCGCAGTCTCTGGTCATCTCCTGTACTGTGTACGCAGTCTCTGGTCATCTCCTGTACTATGTCCGCAGTCTCTGGTCATCTCCTGTACTGTGTCTGCAGTCTCTGGTCACCTCCTGTACTATGTCTACAGTTCATTGGTTCAGAATATTTTTTTTCTTGTTTTCCTCCTAGGTGCGTCTTATGGAGTGAAAAATACAGTAAATGGTGAAAAATTTCTACTTTCAGTAATTCTTGTGAACGCCTCCTTCAAACTTCACTGTGAAAAGTGTGTGTGTGGGGGGGGGGCTGGGGCTGGTCACCTCTGGAACGATCTCCAGATTGTAAGAGTTCTATACAGGCACTATCGTATGATCCATCCAGGGTGTTCCTTGTGCCTTCACCTGTTGGCGGGTGGTGGGCTGCCTTGTGTGTGGCCATGTAGAGCAGCCAAGCAGAACCCCCAATGGAACACTGGCCTTCTGGGCAATTCAAGGTCTTTCCGGATGACTCTTCCCAATGTGTGGGTGGTGGGAGGAGACCGACCGCTGATCCACCCTCCTGGCTGTGCACCTCACGCGTAGGGGTTCCAGACACTGGGCACCTTCTCCAGGTCCAACTGCCAGGGGACACCAGTAGAACTCACACTGTTCACAGCAGAATTCTGACCAAATAAAGGCACCACGACGTTGGATGTGGTTAATGTCCTTTACTGAAAGCCTCGATCCATCACGTGGCTTCAATGGGAGACTGCGGCTGTTGTCACCTTCAAAGCTGTCGCTTTTCTAGACAACTGTGCCACTGCCGGAAAACATTCCTTGACTTCGTTTTCTTTGTTGCGTCGCGCTGGATGCCAGGAATGTTATCAAATCTGTGTCCTTTTAGGACCTTCTTTAATTTTGGAAACAGCCAAAAGTCTGCAGAATAAGGTGGTTGGTCAATTTCGGAATGGATTTCTGGGCCAGGACCTCACCAACACTTAACGCATCATGTGTAGGAGCACGGTCGTGGAGGAGAATCCACTGGTCAAGCCAGAGTTCCGGTCTTTTCCTCTGAACAGATTCCCGTAACCTTTTCACTTTCCACATTTGGATTCGTCCTTTGCGTTTTCAGCTGCTCACTTCTTGGAACTATGTTGGGGTCTGCAACCCATTGAAGCCACATGATGGATCGAGGCTTTCAGTAAAGGACATTAACCACATCCAACATCGTGGTGCCCCTATTCGGTCAGAATGCTGCTGTCAACAGTGTGAGTTCTACTGGTGTCCCCTGGCAGTTGGACCTGGAGAAGGTGCCCCTGGAACCCCTACGCGTGAGGTGCACAGCCAGGAGGGTGGATCAGGGTTCAGTCTCCTCCCGCCACCCACACATTGGGGAGAGTCATCCGGAAAGACCCTGAACTGCCCAGAAGGTCACTGTTACGTTGGGGGTTCTGCTTGGCTGCACATCATGGCCACGCACAAGGCAGGCCACCACCCGCCAACAGGTGAAGGCACAGGGAACACCCTGACTGGATCATACAATACTGCCTGTATAGACCTCCTACAATCTGGAGATCATTCCAGAGGTGACCAGCCCCACCCATAAAGACCCTGAATTGCCCAGAAGGTCACTGTTACATTGGGGGTTCTGCTTGGCTGCACATCATGGCCACACACAAGGCAACCCACCACCCGCCAACAGGTGAAGGCACAGGGAACACCCTGACTGGATCATACAATACTGCCTGTATAGACCTCTTACAATCTGGAGATCATTCCAGAGGTGACCAGCCCCACCCATAAAGACCCTGAATTGCCCAGAAGGTCACTGTTACGTTGGAGGTTCTGCTTGGCTGCTCACCATGGCCACACACAAGGCAGCCCACCACCCACCAACAGGTGAACGCACAAGGAATACCCTGGCTGGATCATACAATACTGCCTGTATAGACCTCTTACAATCTGGAGATCATTCCAGAGGTGACCAGCCCCACCCATAAAGACCCTGAATTGCCCAGAAGGTCACTGTTACGTTGGGGGTTCTGCTTGGCTGCTCACCATGGCCACACACCTGCCAAAAGGTGAAGGCACAGGGAATACCATGACTGGATCATACGATAGTGCCTGTTTAGACCTCTTACAATCTGGAGCTCGTTCCAGAGGTGACCAGCCCCCCCACACCCATACACATTTCACAGTGACGTTTGAAGGAGGCGTTCACAAGAATTACTCAAAGTGGAAATTTTTCACCATTTACCTAAGGAAATAATTCACAGATTCCACCTTGCTTTTATTCAATTTTATTTATTTGTCTTTCTCACTTTGTAATAATATAGTTGGATACATTGTTTGAAGACTTTCCGGGTTCATTCGCATGTCGGTTTATGTTGGTTTATTAAGTATAGTGCCGTACATTTGTAGGATAAATATGAACCGTTCTATTATTTAGCCTGTTCAGTATTCCTATACATTTGCCCCTATTGGCGTCCACTCTCTGGCTCCGATATTATTCATGCATGACGCTGGTTCCTCCACCTGGGATTTTTTTTTTTTAGAATGATCCCACATGTCAGTCATGATTGGTTGATAATGTTCCTTAAGGCAGACCTGCCTGAGTCGTATAAATCATTCTATCTGTGCCATCTCTATTACATTACTCCTAGCCTCCTGCCTGACAATGACAGATGCCCCGGTGCGTACTTATTTCTTATTTTCCCGTAAAATCAGCATTTTCTCTCCTGAAATTTTATGACCATTTTATTGTCACTGACAAAGCGTGAATGACACCTCGCTGCTCTTCTTATATATACACCGTGTTCGCAGTTGCCCACGTTTAAAAAAAATTTTGAAGGGGTACATCATCGCTGAATTGTCTATTTTCAGTCAGGACTGTGCTATACTTGATGATGAACCGTACCGTATCGGGAGTCCTGAAAATAGTTTGTAATATACAATTCACTATCAGGAGGAAGGAGGTCCTGATTCCTCTATATAGATCTTTATATCACTAGAGGGGTCACCGGCAGGAGGAAGGAGGTCCTGATTCCTCTATATAGATCCTATCACTAGAGGGATCACCGGCAGGAGGAAGGAGGTCCTGATATCTCTATATAGATCCTATCACTAGAGGGATCACCGGCAGGAGGAAGGAGGTCCTGATTCCTCTATATAGATCCTATCACTAGAGGGGTCACTGGCAGGAGGAAGGAGGTCCCGATTCCTCTATATAGATCCTATCACTAGAGGGGTCACCGGCAGGAGGAAGGAGGTCCTGATTCCTCTATATAGATCTTTATATCACTAGAGGGGTCACCGGCAGGAGGAAGGAGGTCCTGATATCTCTATATAGATCCTATCACTAGAGGGATCACCGGCAGGAGGAAGGAGGTCCTGATTCCTCTATATAGATCCTATCACTAGAGGGGTCACCGGCAGGAGGAAGGAGGTCCTGATTCCTCTATATAGATCTTTATATCACTAGAGGGGTCACCGGCAGGAGGAAGGAGGTCCTGATATCTCTATATAGATCCTATCACTAGAGGGGTCACCGGCGGGCGGAAGGAGGTCCTGATTCCTCTATATAGATCTTTATATCACTAGAGGGGTCACCGGCAGGAGGAAGGAGGTCCTGATTCCTCTATATAGATCTTTATATCACTTGAGGGGTCACCGGTAGGAGGAAGGAGGTCCCGATTCTTCTATATCACTAGAGGGGTCACCGGCAGGAGGTCCCAATTCCTCTATAGAGATCTTTATATCACTAGAGGGGTCACCAGCAGGAGGAAGGAGGTCCTGATTCCTCTATATAGATCCTATCACTAGAGGGGTCACCGGTAGGAGGAAGGAGGTCCTGATTCCTCTATATAGATCTTTATATCACTAGAGGGGTCACTGGCAGGAGGAAGGAGGTCCTGATTCCCCTATATAGATCCTATCACTAGAGGGGTCACCGGCAGGAGGAAGGAGGTCCCGATTCCTCTATATAGATCCTATCACTAGAGGGGTCACCGGCAGGAGGAAGGAGGTCCTGATTCCTCTATATAGATCTTGATATCACTAGAGGGGTCACCGGCAGGAGGAAGGAGGTCCTGATTCCTCTATATAGATCCTATCACTAGAGGGGTCACCGGCAGGAAGAAGGAGGTCCTGATTCCTCTATATAGATCTTTATATCACTAGAGGGGTCACCGGCAGGAGGAAGGAGGTCCCAATTCCTCTATAGCAGTGGTTCTCAACCTTTCTAATGCTGCGACCCCTTAATACAGTTCCTCATGTTGTGGTGACCCCCAACCATAAAATTATTTTCGTTGCTACTTCATAACTGTAATTTTGCAGTGGGAGGACTAGCGCCCCATCACTGATGTCAGTGGGATGAATAGTGTCCCATCATTGGTGTCAGTGGGAGGAATAGTGCCCCATCACTGATGTCAGTGGTATGAATAGTGTCCCATCATTGGTGTCAGTGGGAGGAATAGTGTCCCATCATTGGTGTCAGTGGGAGGAATAGTGTCCCATCATTGGTGTCAGTGGGAGGAATAGTGTTCCATCATTGGTGTCAGTGGGAGGAATAGTGCCCCATCATTGGCGTCAGTGGGAGGAATAGTGTCCCATCATTGGTATCAGTGGGAGGAATAGTGTCCCATCATTGGTGTCAGTGGGAGGAATAGTGCCCCATCATTGGTATCAGTGGGAGAAATGGTGCCCCATCATTGGTATCAGTGGGAGGAATAGTGCCCCATCATTGGTGTCAGTGGGAGGAATAGTGCCCCATCATTGGTGTCAGTGGGAGGAATAGTGCCCCATCATTGGTGTCAGTGGGAGGAATAGTGCCCCATCATTGGTGTCAGTGGGAGGAATAGTGCCCCATCATTGGTGTCAGTGGGAGGAATAGTGCCCCATCATTGGTGTCAGTGGGAGGAATAGTGCCCCATCATTGGTGTCAGTGGGAGAAATAGTGCCCCATCATTGGTGTCAGTGGGAGGAATAGTGCCCCATCATTGGTGTCAGTGGGAGGAATAGTGCCCCATCATTGGTGTCAGTGGGAGGAATAGTGCCCCATCATTGGTGTCAGTGGGAGGAATAGTGCCCCATCATTGGTGTCAGTGGGAGGAATAGTGCCCCATCATTGGTATCAGTGGGAGGAATAGTGCCCCATCATTGGTATCAGTGGGAGGAATAGTGCCCCATCATTGGTGTCAGTGGGAAGAATAGTGCCCCATCATTGATGTCAGTGGGAGGAATAGTGCCCCATCATTAGTATCAGTGGGAGGAATAGTGCCCCATCATTGGTGTCAGTGGGAGGAATAGTGCCCCATCATTCGTGTCAGTGGGAGGAATAGTGCTCCATCATTGGTGTCAGTGGGAGGAATAGTGCCCCATCATTAGTGTCAGTGGGAGGAATAGTGCCCCATCATAGGTGTCAGTGGGAGGAATAGTGCCCCATCATTGGTGTCAGTGGGAGGAATAGTGCCCCATCATTGGTATCAGTGGGAGGAATAGTGTCCCATCATTGGTGTCAGTGGGAGGAATAGTGTTCCATCATTGGTGTCAGTGGGAGGAATAGTGTTCCATCATTGGCGTCAGTGGGAGGAATAGTGCCCCATCATTGGTGTCAGTGGGAGGAATAGTGTCCCATCATTGGCGTCAGTGGGAGGAATAGTGCCCCATCATTGGTGTCAGTGGGAGGAATAGTGTTCCATCATTGGCGTCAGTGGGAGGAATAGTGTCCCATCATTGGCGTCAGTGGGAGGAATAGTGTCCCATCATTGGTGTCAGTGGGAGAAATGGTGCCCCATCATTGGTATCAGTGGGAGGAATAGTGCCCCATCATTGGTGTCAGTGGGAGGAATAGTACCCCATCATTGGTGTCAGTGGGAGGAATAGTGCCCCATCATTGGTGTCAGTGGGAGGAATAGTGCCCCATCATTGGTGTCAGTGGGAGGAATAGTGCCCCATCATTGGTGTCAGTGGGAGGAATAGTGCCCCATCATTGGTGTCAGTGGGAGGAATAGTGCCCCATCATTGGTGTCAGTGGGAGGAATAGTGCCCCATCATTGGTGTCAGTGGGAGGAATAGTGCCCCATCATTGGTGTCAGTGGGAGGAATAGTGCCCCATCATTGGTGTCAGTGGGAGGAATAGTGCCCCATCATTGGTGTCAGTGGGAGGAATAGTGCCCCATCATTGGTGTCAGTGGGAGGAATAGTGCCCCATCATTAGTGTCAGTGGGAGGAATAGTGCCCCATCATTGGTGTCAGTGGGAGGAATAGTGCCCCATCATTGGTGTCAGTGGGAGGAATAGTGCCCCATCATTGGTATCAGTGGGAGGAATAGTGCCCCATCATTGGTGTCAGTGGGAAGAATAGTGCCCCATCATTGGCGTCAGTGGGAGGAATAGTGCCCCATCATTGGTGTCAGTGGGAGGAATAGTGCCCCATCGTGGGTGTCAGTGGGAGGAATAGTGCCCTATCATTGGTGTCAGTGGGAGGAATAGTGCCCCATCGTGGGTGTCAGTGGGAGGAATAGTGCCCCATTGTGTGTGTCAGTGGGAGGAATAGTGCCCCATCGTGGGTGTCAGTGGGGGGAGGAATAGTGCCCCATCGTTGGTGTCAGTGGGGGGAGGAATAGTGCCCCATCATTGGTGTCAGTGGGGGGAGGAATAGTGCCCCATCGTTGGTGTCAGTGGGGGGAGGAATAGTGCCCCATCGTTGGTATTAGTGACACAAATGATGGGGCACTATTCCTCCCACTGACACCAATGATACTTACCTTGCTGACTCCTGCTCCAGCCTGGGCTCGCTCTCTCCCTCTCCCATCTACAACCTGCATACCTGGCTGCAGCAGCAAAATTTGCACTTACCTGTCAGCTGTCTTCCTTCTCTGGCCTCTCTCTTCACTCGTTCCTGCAGCTCCCTCGATCTTCTTCGATCTCCGCGCGCTGCCGCTCGGCTCCTCCTCTCCAAGCTCCACCTTCTCGCCGGTGATTGGCCGCCTGTGTGCCTCTCCTGAGCTACAGTTCCGGTGGCCAATCAGCGGCGAGGAGGCGGTGACAGGGGCAGCATATCATCCCGCCCACACATCGCCGGAGACAGGAGCTGCGTCTCGGTTCCTAAGACCATCGGAAATATGTGTTTTCCGATGGTCTTAGGCGACCCCTGGGAAATGGTCGTTCGACCCCCAAAGGGAGAACCGCTGCTCTATATAGATCTTTATATCACTAGAGGGGTCACCGGCAGGAAAAAGGAGGTCCTGATTCCTCTATATAGATCTTTATATTTCTAGAGGGGTCACCGGCAGGAAAAAGGAGGTCCTGATTCCTCTGTATAGATCTTTATATCACTAGAGGGGTCACCGGCAGGAAAAAGGAGGTCCTGATTCCTCTGTATAGATCTTTATATCACTAGAGGGGTCAGCGGCGGGAGGAAGGAGGTCCTGATTCCTCTATATAGATCTTTATATCACTAGAGGGGTCAGCGGCGGGAGGAAGGAGGTCCTGATTCCTCTATATAGATCTTTATATCACTAGAGGGGTCACTGGCAGGAGGAAGGAGGTCCTGATTCCTCTATATAGATCCTATCACTAGAGGGGTCACCGGCAGGAGGAAGGAGGTCCTGATTCCTCTATATAGATCTTTATATCGCTAGAGGGGTCACTGGCAGGAGGAAGGAGGTCCTGATTCCTCTATATAGATCACTAGAGGGGTCACCGGCAGGAGGAAGGAGGTCCTGATTCCTCTATATAGATCACTAGAGGGGTCACCGGCAGGAGGAAGGAGGTCCTGATTCCTCTATATAGATCTTTATATCGCTAGAGGGGTCACCGGCAGGAGGAAGGAGGTCCTGATTCCTCTATATAGATCACTAGAGGGGTCACCGGCAGGAGGAAGGAGGTCCTGATTCTTCTATATAGATCTTTATATCGCTAGAGGGGTCACTGGCAGGAGGAAGGAGGTCCTGATTCTTCTATATCCCTAGAGGGATCCCCAGCGGGAGGAAGGAGGTTCTGTTATCCAAACTCACTGATAAGAAAACAACCAGGTCCTTGACCTCCATTACAGTAACAGCAGCACATCTTGGTCACAGACACACCCCCAAACTCCGGAATGGCCAATAAAGGAGCAGCGGCACACAACTCTCTCCTCCTCCCGGTATATATGCAGCAGCAGAACATCAGCATCAGCTTTTGCCTGTCTATCCTCTCTTTGGGTGCTGCTGTGCAGAGCATGACAGGAAGGCAACAGCAAGGAAAATTCAGGTTTTTATGGTAGCTGCAAAAAAAAAAAAGTCGGTGATTTTTGATGATGCCATGGCATAAGAGCACTGGATGGGTGGATGGCAAGTGATATGCTATGGGGGGGGTGACCTGACCAAGACAAACCCATCGATTTTGGAGAATTACCAATGAATGAGCTTTTATAAAGAGGAGATCCTATACCCCCCCCCTTAATAAATAACCCCCGTGTGTTCCACTTTTTTTTATATCTAACCGGATAGACCAGCAATGGGCAAACTACGGCCCGGCGGACCTTTTAATCCGGCCCGCGGAGCGTGATACATTAGCTGTCAGGATGTGTGTAGGCGGGGCAGCATGACGAACGTGAGGGGAGCTAGGCTCCTCTCACAGTCCGCCCTGAAGACCGGAACGGCGCGGGAACACGGCGAGAGGAACACGCGGAGCAAAGGTAAGTGAATTGACACAGGGGGGACTTGGCTTACTACTTGGGGGGGAATAGTACTATGGGGGATGAAATACTATATGGGGGATGAATTACTATATGGGGGATGAATTACTATATGGGGGATGAATTACTATAGGAGGGATGAATTACTATGGGGGATGAATTACTATAGGGGGGATGAATTACTATATGGGGGATGAAATACTATGGGGGATGAATTACTATGGGGGATGAATTACTATATGAGGGATGAATTACTATGGGGGATGAATTACTATATGAGGGATGAATTAATATGGGGAATGAATTACTATATGGGGGATGAATTACTATATGGGGGATGAATTACTATATGGGGGGATGACTTACTATAGGGGGGATGAATTACTATATGGGGGATGAATTACTATAGGGGGGATGAATTACTATAGGGGGGATGAATTGCTATAGGGGGGATGAATTACTATATGGGGGATGCATTACTATATGGGGGATGAATTACTATATGGGGGATGAATTACTATATGGGGGATGAATTACTATAGGGGGATGAATTACTATATGGGGGATGAATTACTATATGGGGGATGAATTACTATGTGGGATGAATTACTATATGGGGGATAAATTACTATGGGGGATGAATTACTATATGGGGGATGAATTACTATATGGGGGATGAATTATTAATGGGGGATGAATTACTATGGGGGATGAATTACTATGGGGGATGAATTACTATATGGGGGATGAATTACTATATGGGGGGTGAATTACTATATGGGGGATGAATTACTATATGGGGGATGAATTACTATGTGGGATGAATTACTATATGGGGGATGAATTACTATATGGGGGATGAATTACTATATGGGGGATGAATTATTAATGGGGGATGAATTACTATGGGGGATGAATTACTATATGGGGGATGAATTACTATATGGGGGATGAATTACTATATGGGGGATGAATTACTATATGGGGGATTAATTACTATGCTTACTATGGGGGAATATTACTATACTTACTATGGATGACACATACACATCATTCATCTACTCTTGGTCTGGCCCCCGGGTCAAATATATGAACCCATTGCGGCCCTCAAGTCAAAAAGTTTGCCCACCCCTGGGCTAGACGCATCCATCTGCCCCCCCATCCCGGCTGCCTTCCCTGAGTCTAGACAACACATTCATTCTGAACGCATTAAAGTCTCTTCAATAAGGACAATTTCCAGTGATTTAGTAAATGAAAAGCTAAATCATATATCTTTATACGGTTAATAATGACTACATCAACATGGACAATAAAATCCGGGCTTTTATTAGCTGCTACATGCGGTCGCGAGGGGGAAAAAAACTCATCATTAATATGGATTTCATTACCATAAAATTAAGTTGTGCGGCCGTTACTGAGATTCATTGGATAGTTAAAGGTTTAATGTATGATTATTTCAACGCAAAACAGTTTTATGTAGACATGGACGGTGACTTGGCGGGCCCCGAGAGACTACATTTCTGGAAAATAAAATGATTACCCCCCCCCCGAGGCCGACTGAGTTTGATGCCCTATGTTTGGTGAGGCGTGTCCCTGGAAATGCCCAAAATTTAATTATTAGCACCATCAAATTCTAATTATTTTGCATTATATTATTAACATTCAGACGGTTATATAAGCGGAAGGGTTTTTTTTTAATCTACATGCATAAAAAAAACCTTCTGTGTGCAGCAGCGCCCCCTAAGTCTTAAAAAATGCAAACGTGGAAAAACGCGGCTAAACGCTAATGCAGAAAGGCTGAAAAAGTCACGTGTGCAGCAGCACCCCCTAAATCCTCATGCACACGGGACGTTTTTACAGCGGCTGTTTTTGGCTTTTGCCGTTTTTTTTCTACAGCCAGTAAACTCCCCGGCATGTTATCCCCGGTGTCTGTGCAAACATAGGCTTTAACCACCTCCCGTCTGGCTGTTGTATATAAACGGTCGGACGGTGGCAGTGCAGGGGCGGGTGTCTGTTTATAAATGGCCTCCCCACCCCCTGCTTGTGTGAGTTCCCTGGGAGCGCGCAGCACTGCGATCGAGTGCCCGCTGTGTCCTCCGGACACAGTGGAACACCAATCATCATACGGGACCTCTCTCTACGAGGTCCTGATCATGTGATCACTGATTGGCCAATCAGTGAATGGGGGGTCATTACAGGTCATGTGCGTGGAAAGGGCGGAGCCAACTCAATATTGAACCCTACGGACTAAGATTGGGGGGCCATTACAGGTCATGTGCGTGGAAAGGGCGGGGCCAACTCAATATTGAACCCTACGGACTAAGACTGGGGGGCCATTACAGGTCATGTGCGTGGAAAGGGCGGGACCAACTCAATATTGAACCCTACGGACTAAGACTGGGGGGCCATTACAGGTCATGTGCGTGGAAAGGGCGGGGCCAACTCAATATTGAACCCTACGGACTAAAATTGGGAGACCATTACAGGTCATGTGCGTGGAAAGGGCGGGGCCAACTCAATATTGAACCCTACGGACTAAAATTGGGGGGCCATTACAGGTCATGTGCGTGGAAAGGGCGGGGCCAACTCAATATTGAACCCTACGGACTAAAATTGGGGGGCCATTACAGGTCATGTGCGTGGAAAGGGCGGGGCCAACTCAATATTGAACCCTACGGACTAAGACTGGGGGGCCACTACAGGTCATGTGCGTGGAAAGGGCAGGACCAACTCAATATTGAACCCTATGGACTAAGACTGGGGGGCCATTACAGGTCATGTGCGTGGAAAGGCCGGTGGCCCAATACTTGGGGCAATGTAGTGTATACCCATGGTGTGTGTGCGTGGGGGGGGGGGGCATCTACAGATTGAAGTCAGAGCAGCAATACTAGGGCACAAGTAATCTATGCATTTCCTTCTCTGGCCATCAGCAACAGGAACATCCCTCCATTGCCAATGATGGTCTATGATTACAAAGTTGAGTGGGAAAAGACCCGAGAAGCGGCCAATACTCTAGACTCGCCTATACAGTGTCACCCGAAAACACGCCGAGCGCATTTTTATCTTTTCCTATTTTTCCTTTAAATCCTTTTACCGCTTTTTTTTTCCCCCCCCTGAAGGAACCTGGATTGTTTATCAAACGGACAAATTAAACTTTATCGGTTTCTTAAATGCCAAGACCTTTTGTGGTGAGTGTGATGCAGCGGTGGAATGACTGCGGTAAGTAAGGCAGAAGGAGAAGGCGAGGTTTTCATTTGATTAATATTTCCAATTCATTCTTAGGTGCATCGCAGTGAAAATATTTAATATTAACCTTTCTGCTCAGCTGCATGATGTGCTTAGTATGTGATGTATTACACGTGTATTTAGTCCGCTGCTCAGAATGTCACCCCTCTACTTCAGCTGCTACAGGAGGTGCTGTGCAGATTATTCTCCAGCCTACGGCCCGAGAATGCGACTGTATAATGCTGATCGGCTCATAACCTTTTTTTGCGAAATTAGTAGTTTCTCATTTTTTTATTTATTCTTTAAGGTGCTAAAATACTGCTTACCCAAAGTGGTCCACCAAGTCCCCTTCTCACCTTGCTATGTGCCCTAGATCTCTTAATTGTTGTGCCTACTTCTGGTATCCAAAGCTGGCCATAGGTAGGTAAATGTCCCATCAAGACGGACGGGAGGGACACATCTGTCTGTACTTTTGCAACATTTGGACCTTTCACACTTTCACATGCAACTTGAATACTCACCTTTTTTTTTGCCTATCCTACCTTTCCTGTATTGAAGAGGGAAATTGCAGGTAGGAAGGTGGTCTTTTTCCTGTTCCTCGGGGACCCCCTCAGCTACCAATGGTCACACCTGGGCACAGCTACGAGATCTCGGAAAGTGAATGCACTCAAGTCACCTCAGTTGCGATTGCAAACACTTCAGCTTTATTGGCATAATATCGGGGTTTTTATACTGTAGCCTTTGGGCAGACGCACCTTCAGATGTCAGTCCAGCATCTCAGGGGGCACAGAAAGAAGAGCTATAGTCAAAACCTTCAGTAGATTCAGACATACAGGCGCACCTCGGTTTACGAACGCCTCGGTTAACCACTTGCCGCCCTGCCACTGTAGAAATACGGTGGCAGGGCGGCACAGGCAGGCAAAACCACGTTTTGTAAACAGATAGGGGGCGCGCACGAGGCGCGCCGCCGCCCTATCCGTCCCGCCGATCACCGCCACAGATGTCAGTCGCCGGGTCACAGCCGGTCCTTACCGGCTGTTTCCCGGCAATCGGCGGCAAACAGTGACAGACAGCACAGCTGCAGTAGCTGTACTATCTGTCACTTCCCTGACAGCTCGAGGACGAGCTGATTGAGAAAGAAGAATTTCTCTCTCTCGATCAGCGGTGTCCTGTGCAGTACACAGCCCCGCCCCCTAGTAAAACACTCCCTTCCCTGCAAAATAAAGTTGAGGCATTGCAACATTACAAAACTGACAGTTACAGCTATGACTTGCAGAGGCATGATCAGGGGCGGACTGACAACTCATGGGGCCCCCGGGCAATAGGGGATCATGGGGCCCCTGTGTCCTTGCCCAAACTCAAAAAAGCCTATGAAAAAGGTACCAGGGGCATCTCATGGGGCCCCCTACTGACCCCGGGCCCTCGGGCAGTGCCCGAGTTTCCAAATGGTCAGTCCTCCCCTGGGCATGATGGAAGTTGTAGTCCTGCGGCTCTCAGCTGTAACTGTCAGTTTTGTAATGTTGCAATGCCTCATGGGAAATGTAGTTCCACAACAGCTAGAGAGCCGCAGGTTGCCTACCTCTGGTGTAGGCAGAGCCCAACTGTTGTTTCCAGGGATGTCCAGAGATGTGAAGGTTAGTGTCTCTCTCTGTCACCGTGTGGGGGGGTGGTGAATGTTAGTGGAAGGCTCTCCTGGGTGGGGGGGATGGGGCAGGGGTGTTGTTGGTCACTGTCAGGCACTCCCTGCAAGGGGGGGACCTCCAGTGTTGGTCAGTGTGTGGCGGGGGAGGGGCTTCTGATTTTTGTCTTGTCTAGGGCAGGACAACATGGTAACATTGTACTACTTTGGTCATAGTGAAATATGAAAAAAAAATCTTAAAAAAGAAAAAAAATTTAATTAAAAAAAAAAAATATATATATATATATTTTTTTTTCATACTGTCACCAGTCAGTGTCCCTGATCACCGCCATGCCAGTTATATGATGACGCTGTACTGCACTTTATTGCCTACCCCTGGTCTACACCATCTAGCAGCCCGCAGCCTCTCTTGGATCCCGTCTGGTCCCCATCAGGGGCGGACTGACCATTTGGGCAATCTGGCACTGCTCGAGGGCCCGGAGTCAGTATGAGATGCCCCTGGTAACTTTCATAGGCTTCTTTTGGATGTGGGTGAGGACACAGGGGCCCCATGATTCCCTATTGCCCAGGGGCCCCATGAGTTGTCAGTCCGCCCCTAGTCCCCATGCCGCATATGTCCCTTCTTCCAGGGGGCAGTGCTGCCCCCCTAAAAAATGCTGCCCTAGGCAAATGCCTTGTGGTAAATACGCCCCTGGTGGTGGGTGGAAGTATAACTGCAAGATTGGTTGAGCATTTATTTTGCCCTAAACCTCGGGAATCAGGTGTCTCACTTTCCCATTTCAAAAGCTTCACAGGCTCGGCGATGTTCTTGCAGCCAGGAACCCAGCGTTGGTTTACAATACAATATGGCCGACGGGGAACGCAAAGGTATCAGGATGTCTCTAGCCCAAACCAAGCTTCTTCTTCTTAAATCAACAATAAATAGAGCCGTGTCACTTCCAACAATCCCAGCATGACTAACCGAGGCTCGGCTCCTCACCGCGCTCCTCTGCTGTGATATCGATCGTCTCTATCACTTGCGCTTTTTTTCTCTCTCTTGCCTTTTGTTCCGTCGGATAACATCTGCTACACAGAAAAGTCTTGTTCCCATTTACCGCCTCGGGATCCAAGAGGCCCCGGCGCTGATTTCCAACAGTTCCTTGTTGCCTAACATTACTTTATTGGAAATTCAACTCTAATCTCTCACGCCTGAGTCTACACAACACCATCCCTGGCGTGTTGAGGCGACGCTGAAGAGACCCATGGGGGGGGGGGGGGGGGCGCCATTAAAATGACTCCAAAAATCTTTATTGTAATGAACCCAAAACTGCCGCGTTTACGGAAATATTGGAATAGGCAAATTCTTTTTATACTTTTTTTTTTCTAATGGAAACATATGTTCCCTCCCCTGGTCCTTCTAATGCATTCTACTTTGCATATTGTTTTCTATTTTACAAAAACAGATGTAAAACATTTAATGATGTTTTGTTTATTAATTTAGTTCATTAGTCTTTTTTTTTTTTCTTTTAAGAAAAGAAGAAAAAAAAAGATAAAAGGGAGTTGTTGTTGTTTTGTATTTTTTTTTTTAATAAGAACCAGAGGCTTTGCTGTACCTGAAAAAAAAGCTGAACGGATGAAAGTCTCCCTTTGCATCTCTTAAGGGTACGTCATCAATTTACACAAAATAATACATACAGGGGACACTGTGAGATACTCGCTCTCGGTTTCACCGCAGATTTTCCAGCTCGCGGGCCAACAATGAATTTGACCCTGCTAGCTATCACACCCAGGCTGCTACTCCTAGCTAACAATTGAAACTAGAGCTCCCCCTAGCTACCTAGGAGGGTGCTACATCATCATACAGCAGACTCCAGCAGCCGACTCCTTTGGTCCTCCTCCAGACCCTGCACTTTCTGCCTCCCAGCTCCACCCAGCATCAGAACAAGGTAAGGGGGTGCACTGTGATGTAAGGGCGGGTGGGCGACTCTTGACTGATGCTGGGAGGCTATTGCAGGGGCGGACTGACAACTCATGGGGCCCCCGGGCAATAGGGGATCATGGGGCCCCTGTGTCCTTGCCCAAACTCAAAAAAGCCTATGAAAAAGGTACCAGGGGCATCTCATGGGGCCCCCTACTGACCCCGGGCCCTCCCGAGTTTCCAAATGGTCAGTCCGCCCCTGGTGTAAAGTGAAGGTTGGAGAAGGAAGAGAATCTGAAAATTGTGGAACAAACCTAGAATTGGAACATTCGTTTGACCGTGCTCCCCTGTGGAGCGATTGATTTCCAGAGCCCATCAAAGGTTAAGATCCATCCAGGGGCGGACTGACCATTTGGAAACTCGGGCACTGCCTGAGGGCCCGGCGTCAGTAGGGGGCCCTATGAGATGCCCCTGGTAACTTTTTCATAGGCTTTTTTGAGTTTGGGCAAGGACACAGGGGCCCCATGATCCCCTATTGCCCGGGGGGCCCCATGAGTTGTTAGTCTGCCCCTGGATCCATCCCAGTATCCAGAGGGCGGAGTCCCTGTAAACTCAGGCTGCAACACCCATCCATCCCTTAAAGGGGACCTCTGGTTGATTGGATTGTGGTATAACCCAGGAGTATTTGCTGTGCTGCCCGCCACCTAGAGGGAGGATAATCCGGTACCCGGCTTACCCTGGTTTCCTGAAGAGGACCTCTGATTATATATTTATATGCGCATTTCCATTGCGCATCTGGTGAGTGCGCAATTTTACTACACCTACAAGCACAAGCACTGAAGCATCATTGCAGTTGGCACTTTAAGCACAGTTGTCACCTTATGAACTTTTATCATATTATATTGTCACCTTATGAACTTTTATTATTTATTACTAATTATTTACATATTATATTGGGTCACATAAACGGCCACTTTTGTGATTGTTTTAGCGCTGCACTTTGCTATATGAGTAGGGAACACTTTACACACACATGTAGTAGCCAACGCTATATGTTTTAAGGGAATTACACACTACACACAGCACCTGCACTTGCAGTCCTGACCATTACAAAATATTGGTATCGCTGGGTGCCACATCCAAACAGGAATGTAACAGAGTTTACACCGCAGTAGCTTCTTTAGAGAGGAAGTGTTCCTCAATTTCTAGCTGGAGCATTCAGAGATTCAGCTTCACAGTTTTAAAGCAGAAACTCAGTCAAATCCTAACTATACTTAAACCTCCCCCATTCTAAGACTGTTCTAACTACCCTGTAAAGGCAAGATGTACACTCACCAGCCACTTTATTAGGGCCACCTTGCTAGTGCCGGGTTGGACCCCTTTTTGCCTTCAGAAGTGCCTTCATTCTTCATGGCATTGATTCAACAAGGTGTTGGAAACATTCCTCAGAGATTTTGCTCCATATTGACATGATAGCATCACGCAGTTGCAGCAGATTTGTCGGCTGCACATCCATGAATCGGTGATACAAGGCAGGATGGATCCACCACACCATGACACCACCACTACCAGCCTGAACCGTTGATACAAGGCACGATGGATCCACCACACCATGACACCCCCACCAGCCTGAGCCACTGATACAAGGCAGCATGGATCCCCCACACCATGACACCACCAGCCTGAACTGTTGATACAAGGCAGGATAGATCCTCCACACCATGACACCACCACCACCAGTCTGAACCATTGATACAAGGCAGGATGGATCCACCACACCATGACTCCACCACCACCAGCCTGAACCGTTGATACTAGGCAGGATGGATCCCCCACACCATGACACCACCACCACCAGCCTGAAACATTGATACAAGGCAGGATGGATCCACCACACCATGACACCACCACCACCAGCCTGAACCATTGATACAAGGCAGGATGGATCCACCACACCATGACTCCACCACCACCAGCCTGAACCATTGATACTAGGCAGGATGGATCCCCCATACCATGACACCACCACCACCAGCCTGAACCATAGATACAAGGCAGGATGGATCCCCCACACCATGACACCACCAGCCTGAACCATTGATACAAGGCAGGATGGATCCACCACATCATGACACCACCACTACCAGCCTGAACCGTTGATACAAGGCAGGATAGATCCACCACATCATGACACCACCACCACCAGCCTGAACCATTGATACAAGGCAGGATGGATCCACCACACCATGACTCCACCACCACCAGCCTGAACCATTGATACTAGGCAGGATGGATCCCCCATACCATGACACCACCACCACCAGCCTGAACCATAGATACAAGGCAGGATGGATCCCCCACACCATGACACCACCAGCCTGAACCATTGATACAAAGCAGGATGTATCCCCCACACCATGACACCACCACCACCAGCCTGAACCGTTGATACAAGGCAGGATAGATCCTCCACACCACACCACCACCACCAGCCTGAACCGTTGATACAAGACAGGATGGATCCACCACACCATGACACCACCACCACCAGCCAGATCCATTGATACAAGGCAGGATGGAGTTCTGTCCTTCTCGCTGCTGTCAACTGCTGAGACAGGATGGGGGTGGAGACAAGGGGGGGTACTGTGGCTGCACGGAGAGGTGCAGGATCTGTAGGAGGAGTTCTGTCATCCTCCCTGCTGCCAACTGCTGAGACAGGATGGGGGTGGAGACGAGGGGGGTGCAGCTGCACGGAGAGGTGTGAGGGCCACATGAAAATGGCCTGCTGGGCCAGATTTGGCCTGCGGGTCTTGTGTTTGGCACAAGTGACCTAGGCCCTGTTTCAGGATTCTTCGGCCATCCTGGGATGAAGATACTCCCCCGCCCGTGCGTCCGTAACCATACAGTTCATAGAAGAATTAGAAGGAGAAACATTTGATGGAAGCTGAACAACACGTCATTCTGCTTTTCATGTCGGAGTCGCTTTACAGGAAACCTCTTGACTTTGTTAGATTCATTAGGTGTTTCCAATGATGTGGTTTTTGAAAAGCAGTAATAGGCTACGCGATATTCTAGAACACACTTGTTTACTTTCCCGCTCGAGTCGCACCTCTCCCTCCCGCCATATTAGCATATTATTCAATTAATGGCCTTCGCAGAGATTAGCCGCGCTCCGTGCCCCCCCCTCTGCGCATACATCAATAGTGATTACAATGCGCGGGGATCGCTGTTCCTGTAAAGAGGGCTTAGCCTATTCATCTGCTGTATGATCATTATTGTTCTGCCCTAATACGGTGATTTCCGACCTTCAGACGCAGATTATTAGCGGGCGCAATGTCACGCGGAGTTATCATCAGTACTTAATGGGACTTATTCCTAATGGGGGGGGGGGATGGCCGGGGTCCACCGGCAGTTCCCAATCGCAACATGAGAGCAACGGCAACTCAGGTTCCTCAAGGACGCCGTTGGGCCAAAGTGCTCTTTATAGGCCGATTCATTTTTTTTTTTACTTTTCTTGAAATTTAACTTTTATTCCCAGCCCCCCCCCCCCAAAAAAAAACCCGCCATAAGCCTAAGCAAAACACTGCATGGAATTCATATAGGAATTGCTCCACAATGTGTGATTTACATGCAAATGTCTGTGTGGTGCGATTCCACACGGAAGAAAAATATATTTGAAATACAACAATTTTGACTGTATTCAATATATTTAAAAATATATTTCAATACATATATATATTTACTGCATGTTGAAATGCATTTTTTTATATATTACAAAATATATGAAAACTATTTAAAAAAATATATTCTTCAGATTTTTTTTAACATGTAAAAAAGTAATTTTAACATGTATTTTTACATATAAATTAGATTAGGGGAGATTAAATGTATTTGCAGTATATTTGAAAATGTATTTTTAAAAATATTTTTCATATATTTTGTAATAAAAACACATTTCATCTTACAGTATGTATATGTACAGTATATATATATATATTATATATATATATATATATATATAGATTCATATTTATTTATTGAAATATATTGAATACGGCCAATATTGTAGTATTTCAAAGATACGTCAGAATATTTTTTGAATATATTTAAAATATGTTTTTCTTCCATGTGGGGAGCCATATACTTTGTGCAGGACCCTTTCTTTAAATCCGCACCAGTGGCGGACTGACCATTTGGAAACTCGGGCAATGCCCGAGGGCCCGGGGTCAGTAAGGGGCCCCATAAGATGCCCCTGGTACCTTTTTCATTGGCTTTTTTGAGTTTGGGCAAGGACACAGGGGCCCCATGATCCCCTATTGCCCGGGGGCCCCATGAGTTGTCAGTCCGCCCCTGAATTGCATCGCATGGGTGTTCTTAAGTCATGCGGTATTCTGGTAGTGAAATATTCTGTAGCGTTTCAGCTGTCACCGGGGTTCCCTACTGACAGCTGAATGTCAAAAGAATTGCCGGCAATTAAAAAAAAAAGGTTGTAAGGGTCCCCCCCAAAATCCATACCAGACCCTTATGTGAGCATGCAGCTGATAGGTCAGGAAAGGGGGGGGGGAGAGTGAGCACCCCCCCCCTCCTGAGCCATACTAGGCCACATGCCCTCAACATGGGGGGTGATTTGGGGCAAAGGGCTGATGGGGACAAGGGCTTCCCCACAACTGTGGCAGGTGGTTGTGGGGGGTCTCTGGGTGCAGGGGGCTTATCGGAATCTGGAAGCCCCTTTTAACAAGATCTCGCCCCCCATATGAATTACCGCAACCATTCACAAAAAAAAAGTGTAGTGTAAAAAAGAGACAGTCTTTGACAAGTCCTTTATGAAAAACAAAAATAAAAAAAGTCCCCCGAAGTAAATTCAACGTCAATTACAATGCCCGCCGCCTCCGCTACCCGGAAAAAGACCGCTCCGCGGTCCCGCCATCTGACAGCTGCACCGGGGTTAGAGTCCTTAAATAATGTGATGATGTCACAAGGGAGTGGGATCGCCCCTGCCCCTTGTGACGTCATCATGCAGTGTGATTGGCCAGAGCGTTGCACCTGACCTGTGGTCAGGCGCATTGTTTTGGCCAATCACAATGCACTGTCAGGGCGCAGTGCATTTTGGGGCGCGAACACACGACCCGCCCGTATTTCACTCAAACATGAAGCCAATCCCCAACTGTCAGGTACAATACATTTCAGGTGTCAGGCGTCCTAATTGTCTTTATTTTTGCTATCTTTGGTTTTCCTTCCACCATGCTGCTCTGTGAATCGTTTGCCCGATCGTTTCTCCTCTCTCCGCCTCCAAGCTGTATATCTTAAATCCATTTATGAATAATTTCTGTTACATAATTCATGTTTTTCACTCGCCGTCAGTTAGCGTGATTTTCCATTTGCACTAATGTTGTTCTTTGAAGTTTCTTTTTTTAAAAAAATGTGAAACTTAAAGTAGTTCTATACCCAACTGCTAAGAGCAAAGATGAGGAACTATTCCTCCCACTGACACCAACAATGGAGCACTATTCATCCCACTGACACCAACATTGAGGCACTATTCCTCTCACTGACACCACCAATGGGGCACTATTCCTCCCACTGACACCAGCAATGGGGCACTATTCATCCCACTGACACCAACATTGAGGCACTATTCATCCCACTGACACCAGCAATGGGGCACTATTCATCCCACTGACACCAACATTGAGGCACTATTCATCCCAATGACACCAGCAATGGGGCACTATTCATCCCACTGACACCAACATTGAGGCACTATTCCTCTCACTGACACCACCAATGGGGAACTATTCCTCCCACTGACACCAGCAATGGGGCACTATTCATCCCACTGACACCAACAATGGAGCACTATTCATCCCACTGACACCAACATTGAGGCACTATTCATCCCACTGACACCACCAATGGGGCACTATTCCTCTCACTGACACCACCAATGGGGCACTATTCCTCCCACTGACACCAGCAATGGGGCACTATTCATCCCACTGACACCAACATTGAGGCACTATTCATCCCACTGACACCAGCAATGGGGCACTATTCATCCCACTGACACCAACATTGAGGCACTATTCCTCTCACTGACACCACCAATGGGGCACTATTCCTCTCACTGACACCACCAATGGGGCACTATTCCTCCCACTGACACCAGCAATGGGGCACTATTCATCCCACTGACACCAACATTGAGGCACTATTCATCCCACTGACACCAACATTGAGGCACTATTCATCCCACTGACACCAGCAATGGAGCACTATTCCTCCCACTGACACCAACAATGGAGCACTATTCCTCCCACTGACACCAACAATGGAGCACTATTCATCCCACTGACACCAATGATGGGGCACTATTCCTCCCACTGACACCAGCAATGGGGCACTATTCATCCCACTGACACCAACATTGAGGCACTATTCATCCCACTGACACCAGCAATGGGGCACTATTCATCCCACTGACACCAACATTGAGGCACTATTCCTCTCACTGACACCACCAATGGGGCACTATTCCTCTCACTGACACCACCAATGGGGCACTATTCCTCCCACTGACACCAGCAATGGGGCACTATTCATCCCACTGACACCAACATTGAGGCACTATTCATCCCACTGACACCAGCAATGGAGCACTATTCCTCCCACTGACACCAACAATGGAGCACTATTCCTCCCACTGACACCAACATTGGGGCACTATTCCTCCCACTGACACCAACGATGGGGCACTATTCCTCCCACTGACACCAACGATGGGGCACTATTCCTCCCACTGACACCAATGATGGGGCACTATTCCTCCCACTGACACCAATGATGGGGCACTATTCCTCCCACTGACACCAATGATGGGGCACTATTCCCCCCACTGATACCAATGATGGGGCACTATTCCTCCCACTGACACCAACAATGGGGCACTATTCATCCCACTGACACCAACATTGGGGCACTATTCCTCCCACTGACACCAATGATGGGGAACTATTCCTCCCACTGACACCAACAATGGAGCACTATTCCTCCCACTGACACCAACATTGGGGCACTAGTCCTCCCACTGACACCAGCAATGGGGCAATATTCATTCCACTGACACCAGAAACTGGGCACTATTCATTCCACTGACACCAGAAACTGGGCACTATTCCTCCCACTGACACCAGCAATAAAGAAATATTCCTCCCACTGACACAAGCAATGGGGCACTATTCCTCCCACTAGCAATAAAGAAATGTGCCGACTGGTTCCAGATGATAGAAAGGCAACAGTAACTCAAATAACCACTTGTTACACCCAAGGTATGCAGAATACCATCTCTGAATGCACAACACGTCCAACCTTGAAGCAGATGGGCTACAGCAGCAGAAGACCACACCGGTTTCCACTCCTGTCTGCTAAGAACAGAAAACAGAGGCTCACCAAAATTGGACAATAGAAGATAGAAAAAACGTTGCCTGGTCTGATGAGTCTGGATTTCAGCTGTGAAATTCAGATGGTAGGGTCAGAATTTGGAGTAAACAACATCAAGGCAAGGATTCATCAATGGTTAAGGCTGGTGGTGGTGTCATGCTGTGGGGGATCCATCCTGCCTTGTATCAATGGTTCAGGCTGGTGGTGGTGGTGTCATGGTGTGGTGGATCCATCCTGCCTGGTGATCCGCTGGCCAGCACTGGTACTGCAGCCTGCACAGCAGGTCAGTCATTTCCTGGATCTGTGAGGAGAGGCTGTGTGAGGAGCTGCTGCTGCTGAGCTGCAGGACAGCTTGAGGGGCCTGGGGCTTGCCTGCCCCAACCCAGCCCAGGTGGGATGTCGGTCCCTGGGCCTGGTTCTGCTGACCTGAAGGCCCCAAAGCCTGGGACCTCAGGGGATGTATCCGGCTTAAACAGGATGGAAGACCCTGGGCCTAGTCCTGGAGGGAAGAAGGCCCCAAAGCCTGGGACCCCAAGTGCCCTGCCCGATCCAGGAAGGAAGGAGGGACCTGAGTCCAGCGAGGTTAGTACCCTGGAGGGACTTAGTACCGGCCTCCAAATCCCAGCAGTGGAGGACCTGGGAACGGGCCCAAAGATGGGGGAGACCTACTCCCAATACAGGGAGCGTGTGGCGGCTCGGATCAGGCTGGTGGAGCAGGAGGGGGCAAAGCTTAAGAAGCTGTCTCTTGGTTTGAAGAAGCTGCGCACCTCTTACTTACGCGTGTGGTCCTCCAAGAGGCAGGCGATGAAGCCAGGTCTGGAGGCCTTGGAGCTCCAGGTGTCCCAACAGGAGCGGTATGTTTTGGCGCTGCAGCGGAAGAGTGGGGCCCTTAGTGAGCGGTATCTAAATGAGGCCAAGTTCAAGGCCGCGAGGAGCCGCAGGGTAGCGGCTGTGCGGGGCCCTGTGGAGGAGGCCTCATCTGTGGAGGATCTTGCAGTGGAGTTGTCGGAGGATGGTGAGAGGAGACAGGGGCTGGCTGAGCCCGCTGTGTCGGTGGAGGAAGAGGTTCGGCCTGATATGGAGGAGCGTGCGGCTGTAGAATTATCAGAGTCTCTCCCCCCTGGGCAGCATCCCACAGATTGGGGGACACAGATGGAGGAGGCAGAGCTGGCAGGTGGGCTCCAGTTTACGGTGGAGGAAGGACCGGAACTGCGTCATGCGGACTTCCAGTTTTCATCCGAGGAGGAGGAAGTGGACGCCGGAAGTGACGTCATCCCGCGCAAACCCGCCAAGCCGGTGGCCAGGGAGCGTGCCGCTTTCGTGCGGCTGGATCACAGTCCGCAGGAGGTGCTGGCTAAGGCTGGGGAACTTCCCTCAGGACACAATGGACAGGACTCTGCTACTGGGACTGGTGAGGTATTCTCGGGCATGGGGGTGACAAATGTCATATCTGTTGATGTGTCAGGAGCGCAGGTCCGCCCCACGGTTCTGACTAGGGGTCTCCTCTCCCCAGTAGTCCTGCCGGGCCCCGCCCCCTCGGGGGTTGTGATGGCTGCAGGTGTACAGCCTCATATTAGTCCTCAGGGGGATTTGTCTTCTGAGCCTCTAGTACAGGCTCCTATGGGTCATGTCCAGGTGGGCTCCCCTGCCCAGGTGGGTGATGTCCAACTCCCAGCTCCCTGGGGTCCCAGTGTTTCACAGCCTGTGCCCCCTGTCTTGGCTGCCAGTGCAGTGGTTCCTCCTGCAGGATCCCCTGGTATAAGTGTCCCTAAGCCCGCGTTGAGCTACTCCGCGGCGGTTAGGGGTGGTCCAGTGCCCATGGGGTCAGCCAGGGCAAGGGCAGGCAACCTACCCACTTCAGCAGCCAGGCGCAATGTTGTCCAAATTAAGTGGACAGGGGTGGGTCCCCCCCTTGGTAGGAGGGAGGTAATCGACCGGATTCTGGAGATGGGGTTCCAGGCAAGTGAAATCTTTGCCTTTATCGCTCCGGTTGGGACCGGGGAATATGATGTCTCTTTCATGCGGCCTGACCAACTTGATTTGTTTTGGCAGCGGTATGAGGCCACTTTTGTGTCCAGTCCCAGGTGGGTGGGTTTGACCCCCCGGCTTTTGTCCCGCCAGTCCCTGGTTAAGAAGGTTACAATCCTGGTGCGGAATGAATCCATCCCTGCTGCGGATATCCAGGTCTGGTTGGGCAGGTATGGAGATGTGTTGGGGCCCTTGGGAAAGGTCCTGGATGACCGGGGGATATGGACCGGCGGGTGGACGGCTTCTGTTCGCCTCCGTGTGGTCGGGAATGTTATCCAGCATGTCCCCTCCTCTGCGTTCTTGGGGAAGGATCGGTTAATTATCTTTTATCCTGGCCAGCCGAGGGTCTGTCACCGGTGCGGGGCTAAGGGGCATTTTGCTGCCACCTGCCCAGTTGTACGTTGCTCTCTCTGCCAGGAGATAGGGCACTTGGCAAGAGATTGCAATATCATCAAGTGCAACCTCTGTGGTACGGAGGGGCACTCGTACAACAGGTGCCCAGAAGCCCTCCATAACCTCCCTGTGGGAGAGTTGGCAGCTGAGTTTTCCCGCATGGATGCGGAGGAGGCGGGGGAGGAGTTAGTGAGGGCTGCTTCGGCTTTGGCAGCTACCCTGGCGGGGGAGGTGGAGGCTGCTGAGGCTTCTTTGGTCTCTGCCCCTTCTGCCCCATCTGTCCCAGTTGTGTCCTCTGTCGCCCCTTCTGGCATGCCTGTCCCCCCTCCTAGGAACAAGAAACTGCTGAGGGAGGCTGCTAGGGGGGCTGGGTTGGTGGAGGCAAGGTCTAGTGTAGTTGTGGCCGCTCCCCCTGTGCTCTTGCCTTTGCGGAGGGAGAAGCCTGGTAAGGGGCCTCAGGAGTCCCAGGGTTCTGTCCCGGTAGGGGCTCAGGAGGAGGAGGGGTGGTCCCAGGTGTCTGGGGGTAGGCATAATAGGCCTGTTCTATCCCCTGCGGGGTCAGTCTCCTCTCTGGAGGTGGGGGAGGTGGCCCTGGAAAACCGGTTTGGGGCTCTATCGGGGGATGAGGGTGAGTTGGATCCCACTTCTCCGATGGAGGATGAGGAAGCGAGAGGGCTCCTGAAGCGTGTAAGGGACCCTGCTAAAAAAGTCAGGAGGAGGGTTAAGAAACGTCCCTCTCAATTATCTTAATGGCAGTTCCCGCTCCGATAAAGGTGGCAACCATTAATGTTGCCAGCATAAAGTCTGTAAGTGCTAGAGAAACAGCCTTATTTTTGATCAGTGGGATGGAAGCTGATATTTTCTTTTTGCAGGAGACCAGGTTGCCCACCTTGGCTGATGTCCATCTGGCCAAGCGTGAGTGGAGGCGTGGGCCCTCCTACTGGTCTCTTGCGGCTGAGCCTTACAGCGGAGTTGCGGTTCTTTTTACCGGCATGGTAACGTGTCGGCGGATAATTGAGGTAGAGATCGGAAGATGTCTGATTCTGGATGTTCTCGTAAGGGGGCAAGAGCTCCGGCTCATCAATATCTATGGCCCACAGTCCAAGTGGGACAGGAAGAACCTCTTTGCGAGGATTAAACCTTACCTCTTTACATCCCGGCTGGTAGTCTTTGGAGGTGATTTTAACACCATTACTAGGCCCAAGGACAGGAGAGGCTTCACTGACAGGCTGGGATACGACAGCGTTTTTCTAAATGCTATAGTCAGGGAGGCAGGTCTGGTTGACGCTTGGATTCAAAGTGTCCCAGACGGCACGGGTTTCACCTATAGGAGAGGTAATAGCCAGAGTAGGATAGACAGGTTTTTTTTGAAGGAGAACTCTGCCTTCTCGGCACCTGAGTGTCGGGCGGTGGAGTTTTCCGATCACCTTATGCTATCTGTCACCTTGAATATTTCAGACACGCCGCTGAGAGGAAAGGGCATCTGGAGGATGAATTCGTCTCTGCTGGAGGACGAGGAGGTGAGACGATCTTTCGAGGAGTTCTTTCAGGCGCAGGAGACTGTGCTGGATTTCTGCGGCAGTAAGTCTGAGTGGTGGGAGCTCACCAAGGTGCGGATCAGCAGGTTTTTCAAGGCCATTGGTAAGAGACGGCAGTTTAAACAGTATAACGCCTACCAGCGGTTGCGGAGGAAGCTCGACCGCCTTGTTTCTAGCGGTGGAGATTCGGGGGCAATCTCGGAGGTAAAGCTTCTCCTCAGGCAATTCCAGTATGATCGGCGTGCCTCTTTGGTTCTGGAGAGGGATTATGGGAAATACCACTCACCCGACCCTTTCCAGAATTGCAAACGGAGTGCAGCAGTTAAGACGATCTCTGCTCTGAGGGATAGTACGGGGTCCCTGACTAAATCCAGGTCGGGGATTCTGGAGGTCTCCAGGTCCTTTTATGCGGATTTACTGAGTGAGAAGCACCTTGACCGGACAGGGATGTCGAGCTTTTTGGAATCCACGCCTGGTCTGGACAGTGATGTCCCTCTGGCGAGTTTGACTGGAGAGATTACTGCAGAAGAGGTGTCCAGAGCAATTGATAGTCTGGCCATTAAGAAGACTCCTGGGCCAGACGGTCTGACAGCCGAATTTTTTAAGGCTTTTAAATCCCGCCTGGCACCTCGTCTCACGGAAGTGTATAACAGCTGTCTGGATGAGGGATCTCTCCCTCCTTCCATGAGACAGTCTGCAGTTATCCTCCTGTCAAAGGGTAAGGATCCTTCGGCTATTGAGAACTGGCGCCCCATCAGCCTCCTCAATGTCGATAGAAAGGTTCTGGCGAAGATCTTGTTCTGGCGCTTGTCGTCAGTGGCAGACAGTTTGCTTTCCCATCAGCAGCATTGCTCGGTTCAGGGCAGGAGTACCTTTACAGCGGTGTTAGCTGTCCGGGAGGCTCTGGAGCGATGTAAGGCTGAAGGATGGGGAAAGTACTTGCTGGCGGTGGATCAGGCAAAGGCCTTTGATCGAGTTGATCACAAGTACCTCTGGCATCTCCTAGACCGGTATGGTTTGGAGGGGAGGTTCATCGGCTGGTTGAAGACTTTGTACCAAGGGGCTGAGAGCTTCATGTTGGTGAATGGTTGGGTTGGGCAGCCCTTTGAGGTTGGATCTGGGGTGCGCCAGGGGTGCCCGCTGAGTCCCTTGCTCTATGCCTTTGCCATCGACCCCTTCGTCAGGAGGCTAGATGGTGGGGCAGTGAGCGGGGTGCCGGTGGGTGCCACTGGAGATCCGCCTTTGAGAGTTGTGGCTTATGCTGATGACGTTTCTGTTTTCATTTCTGGACCAGAGGAGGCGCAGGAGGTGGTTTTAGTAATGGATCAGTATGCCGAGGCATCAGGTTCCAAGGTCAATCAGGACAAATGTGAAGTTCTTTGGATGGGCAGGGAGGGTGAGAGCTTCTCACTCCCGGACGCCTTCCCAGTGCCTCAGCCGAACATCAAAGTGTTGGGCATCAATTTTGGCCCTGCTGATTACAGCAAGCAAAATTGGGAATCCAGGCTGTCGGATGCCGAGGTCAAAGTGAGATGCTGGAAGGGGTGGCGGCTCTCCTTGAGGGAAAGGGTTGACTTGATCAAGACTTTCCTGCTCCCAGTCTTTTTATACGTCAGCTTTGTTTGCCTCTTGCCAGAATCGCTCTATGCGAGGATCTATAGCTGTTTCTTCCAGATGTTATGGGGGAATCGGCTGAACCTCGTCAAGAGGGACGTGACTTACTCATCCAGGCGGGAGGGTGGCCTAGGTATGGTCAACCCGGTGGTCTTTTTCTCTCTGATGTTCTTGAAACATAACTTTGGTAACATGCTGGCAGAGAGTCCGCCTGCATGGGTAGGACTGTTCCGGATCTGGTTTGGACCCTTTCTGCACAGTTGGGAGAGTGGTGGGCCAGTGAGAAGCCTGCGGGTCAAGCATGGTAAGCTCCCGGCTTATGCGGCCCCGTGCCTGAAGTTACTCCGGCGGTGGCATGTGACTGCGGAGGAGGTCCGGTCCCTCCCTAGGAGGCTCCTGGGTGAGAGGATTGTGGCATCTGCTTTCCATGCGCCGCTGGCCTTGAGAGATTGCCCGGGCCATGTTTTGAGGGAGGGTTTGCGGTTGATAAATCTGGAGCGGATCCCCCTGAAGTTGCGGGACCAGGCCTGGCTCGCCTTCCACGGCAGGCTCTACGTGAGGGGTAACCTGAAGTACCGTCCTCCGGATGACCGTGGTTGTCCGAGGTCGGAGTGTGGGGGTGAAGTGGAGACTATGGACCACTTCTTGCTTCAGTGCCCCTTTAACGTAGAGGTGTATAAACAGGTGGGAGGGTCTCTGGGTGTTCCTTTCCTCCATCGCATGTCGTATGCGGAGTGGGTGTACGGAGCATTCGAGTGTCGCATGGGTTTTGATTTGGACACCTTGTTTTTAGTCAGCTTAGTTGTCCGTTACTACACTTGGATGGCACGGTGTCAGGTCTCCATTCGGCAGAAGGTCCTCCCTGTTCAGGTGGTGGTGAGTGACATTCTTGGTGAGGTTGGGAAAATTCGGGGTCTTGAGAAAGACAGGCTGCGGCGTAGGGCTTGGATGGAGGCGTGGAGGAACATCAAGCCTGTTGCTGCGGTCTGTTGATCTCGGGTGATGGGAACTGTCCCTGTTTTCTGCCTCTTGCACTCCCTAGCTTTTGCGTTTCGGTCTTTTTGGTAGCCTTTTGTATGGTAGGTTGTAGGTGTCAGACGTGGAAGATCTGCGGGTTCCTTAGCCCTCCCCCATAGTGTATAAAATGGTTAGGTGTTTTTGTGTATAGTTTGGGCCATATAGGCCGTAAGCGGCAGGTTTAGTATGGAAATTGTTTATGGTTTACGTTTATGTCTGAGCCATGAAGGCTCCTAATTATATGGTCTTGGCCATAGAGGCCTTGTACTGTACATATTGTATATAAGTTCCGTTTTTTCCTTTCAGGTTATGGACTTTTATGTTCTTTGTTTATTATTTCTCCCACAGGGGTTGTTGGGACTTTTTCAGTTTCTTTGTTTAGTTTTGTATTTATTTATTCTATTTATTTTACTTTGTACTTTTATATATAAGTTGAGGATGGATATGTATGACATTAATACATAAATAAAAAATCTCCATCCTGCCTTGTATCAACGTTTCAGGCTGGTGGTGGTGTCATGGTGTGGTGGATCCATCCTGCCTTGTATCAATGGTTCAGGCTGGTGGTGGTGGTGTAATGGTGTGGGGGATCCATCCTGCCTTGTATCAATGGTTCAGGCTGGTGGTGGTGGTGTCATGGTGTGGTGGATGCATCCTGCCTTGTATCAATGGTTCAGGCTGGTGGTGGTGTCATGGTGTGGGGGATCCATCCTGCCTTGTATCAATGCATCAGGCTGGTGGTGTCATGGTGTGGGGGGAGATTTTGTTGGCACATTTTGGGCCCCTTAGTACCAATTGAGAGTTGTTTAAATGCCACAGCCTACCTGAGTATTGTTGTGACCATGTCAATCCCTTTATGCCTCCAGTGTCCCCATCTTCTGATGGCTCCTTCCAGCAGGATAATGCATTAGGTCACAAAGCTCAGATCATCTCCAACTGGTTTCTTGAACAGGACAATGATATCACTGTACTCCGAAAGCCTCCACAGTCACCAGATCTCCATCTAATAGAGCACCTTTGGGATGTGGTGGAACTGGAAAGTCGCATCATGGATCCATTGTGCCTTGTATCAACGGTTTAGGCTGGTGGTGGTGGTGTCATGGTGTGGGGGATCCATCCTGCCTTGTATCAATGGTTCAGGCTGGTGGTGGTGGTGTCATGGTGTGGGGGATCCATCCTGCCTTGTATCAACGGTTCAGGCTGGTGGTGGTGGTGTCATGGTGTGGGGGATCCATCCTGTCTTGTATCAACGGTTCAGGCTGGTGGTGGTGATGTCATGGTGTGGGGGATCCATCCTGCCTTGTATCAACGGTTCAGGCTGGTGGTGGTGGTGTCATGGTGTGGGGGATCCATCCTGTCTTGTATCAACGGTTCAGGCTGGTGGTGGTGGTGTCATGGTGTGGTGGATCCAACGTGCCTTGTATCAACGGTTCAGGCTGGTGGTGGTGATGTCATGGTGTGGGGGATCCATCCTGCCTTGTATCAACGGTTCATGGATGTGCGGCTGACAAATCTGCAGCAACTGCGTGGTGCTATCATGTCAATATGGACCAGAATCTCTGAGGAATGTTTCCAACACCTTGTTGAATCTATGCCACAAAGAATGAAGGCAATTCTGAAGGCAAAAGGGGGTCCAACCCGGTACTGGCAAGGTGGACCTCATAAAGTGACCGTTGAGTGTATAGGTGGCATTAGCCTTTAATGCTTTTCTTGTATAATGCAGTCTAATGTATGATCAGGCTAATTGCTACGTCTCCTCTATATGTCTGGGGAACCTCGGTGCCCGTCTGACATTCTCCGCCAATTCAAGTCACAGATGGCTCCGTTCATTTAATCCGAAAACACATTTACCTGGCTTATGTGCTCAGGAGAACATGAACTTTACAGCTAGTGAATGTTAAACAGAATTCAAACACCATTTCGTTACTCAATCTCAACCAGGTGATGACCTTCATTCAGTCTAACATTTATCCTTCGTTTTATTGTACTCCACAAAATATATATATATTCCACTCTGAAAGGGAAGGAGTTTCTGAATCCTGCTTTGCATGTTTTCTATTAATGGGAGATGAAAGATTCAGCCGGTGTTATTTAAAAAATTTTCATAAAAGGAATGAGAAGTGAGCCTTGGAATGTATAAAGAGGACACGTTCCACCTTCTTGGAGATTCTGCTCCAGGTAGAGCGGTGTGGAGAGCCAGACAGACCCATTGCTGCAAATTGCCTCCTACATGTGCAGGATGGGCATCCCAACTTCACCCTTTATTGGCTCCTGGCTGCCACTGAAGGGGGAGGGGTTTTCAGCCTGAAACCTTTGACCCAGAAGGTACTAAAGCCAGGGGAACCCAGGTTACAAATTTTCATTAGGTTGTTAGGCAGATTACATGTTTCTCAGTGTATGTTTCTTTAAACTATAACATATAGCTCCAACCTAACTGCTTTAATGAATAGCTGCAGGCCACACCCCTCCTTTGCTGAATACCTGAAGACCACACCCTTGCTCTCCTGAATAAATGTAGACCACACCCCTTCTCTGCTGAATATCTACAGACAATGCCCCTGTTTTGCTGAATACTTACAGACCACACCCCTGCTCTCCCAAATAACTGCAGACCACACCCCTTCTCTACTGAAAATCTACAAGCAATTCCCCTGCTCTGCTGAAAACATGAAGACCGCACCCCTGCTCTGCTGAATACCTGAAGACCACACCCCTGCTCTCCCAAATAACTGTAGACCACACCCCTTCTCTGCTGAATATCTACAGACAATGCCCCTGCTCTGCTGAATACATGAAGACCACACCCCTGCTCTGCTGAATACCTGAAGACCACCCCCCTGCTCTCCCAAATAACTGTAGACCACACCCCTTCTCTGCTGAATATCTACAGACAATGCCCCTGCTCTGCTGAATACATGAAGACCACACCCCTGCTCTGCTGAATACCTGAAGACCACACCCCTGCTCTCCCAAATAACTGTAGACCACACCCCTTCTCTGCTGAATATCTACAGACAATGCCCCTGCTCTGCTGAATACATGAAGACCACACCCCTGCTCTGCTGAATACCTGAAGACCACACCCCTGCTCTCCCAAATAACTGTAGACCACACCCCTTCTATGATGAATATCTACAAACAATGCCCCTGCTCTGCTAAATACCTGAGGACCACACCCCTGCTCTCCCAATTAACTTTAGACCACACCTCTTGTCTGCTGAATATCTACAGATACTGCCCCTGCTCTGCTGAATACATGTAGACCACACCCCTGATGTGCTGAATACATGAAGACCACACCCCTGCTCTCCCAAATTACTGTAGACCACACCCCTTCTCTGCTGAATATCTACAGACAATGCCCCTACCCTGCTGAATATCTAAAGACCACACCCCTTCTCTGTTGAATATCTATAGACATTGCCCCTGCTCTGCTGAATACATGAAGACCACACCCCTGCTCTGCTGAATATCTAAAGACCACACCCCTTCTCTGTTATTTATCTATAGACAATGCCCCTGCTCTGCTGAATAACTGTAGACCACACCCCTTCTCTGTTGAATATCTATAGACAATGTTCCTGCTCTGTTGAATACATGAAGATCACACCCCTGCTCTCCCATATAACTGTAGACCACACCCCTTCTCTGCTGAATATCTACAGACCATACCCCTGCTCTGGTGATCACCTACAGACCACACACCTGCTTTGGTGAACACCCACAGACCAAAACCCTGCCCTGGTGTTCACCTACAGACCATACCCCTGGTCTGGTGAATGCTTGCAGACCATGGCCCTGTCTTCTGAATACTTGTAGACCACACCCCTGCTTTGCTGTATGCTTCTAAACCACACCCCTGTTCTGCTGAATTTCTGCAAGCTACATCCCTGTACTACAGTCATCCAGATTTCTCTTGGTGTTGTCATCCCTGTGTTTGAGTCTTCTAGTGGAAGGACCAAAAACCACGTAGACTTTAGGTGCTGCTCCAAGCAGTCGTCCTATGATACTCCGGTAACTCACAATGAGTGTGAGTGCCGGTGTGAAGTGAGAGCCCGCTTGTCCCAGCTCTGTATACACTCATGGAGAGAGAGAGGATGGAACACAGCACTCCAAAGGAACAGCCCAGGTGTAAGGAACAGTAAAAGTGCCTTCAGCTCGACTCCTCCCAGGTAAAGCCCCTACCAACGCATTTTGCTCTACCAACAGGGCTTGAGCCAGCCATAGATGGTTTGAATCTCAGCCAGTTCGGCATGGACCAGCCAAAGATTTGATCCATGTATGGGCAGGATGCTTATATCCAAATCGATCCATCGTAGGCTGCCATTATTGACAGTGGCTGTAACCATTGGCAATAATCATTGTGTTCTCCCAACACGGATGGCTCCCTGCGCCCCCCAGCTCGGAGAACACAACAGCTCCATGGGAGGGCTTCCCCCATCAACACCACTTTTACGCTTCCTTACTTCTGGGCTGGGAAACATAGGAAAGAAGGAGTGCCTGAGGATCAAAAAGAATGCAGGTTTGATGGTAGATTAAGAGGCATTTATTGAGAATAGTGACAAGTACATCAATACAACGCGTTTCGGGAGAAAGGTCTCTACCTTCCTCAGGGCTGTTGCTGCATGCTAATAAATGGGAAGGATTCCCATGCTGATTATGTATTTGCCAAGTTTCTGAGTGACAGCTGAGGTTCCAGGGGCAGCAATCTGACATGTTGGGCAGCACAGTGGCTAAATGGTTAGCACTTCCGTCTGGCAGTACTCGGGTCGTTGGTTTGAATCCCAGCCACGGCACCTCCTGCCTGGAGTTTGCATGTTCTCCCTGTGCCTGCGTGGGTTTCCTCTGGGTACTCCGGTTTCCTCCCACACTCCAAAGACATGCTGGTAGGTTAATTGGATCCTGTCTAAAATTGGCCCTAATATGTGTATGTATGAATGTGAATTAGGGACCTTAGATTGTACGCCCGTTGAGGGTTAGGGACTGATGTGAATGTTCAATAGATATATAAAGTGCTCCATAAATTGATGGCGCTATATAAGTACCTGAAATAAAAAATAAATAAAATGTTGGCCTGATGTGCTTGTAGCTATTCTCAATAAATGCCTCCTTATCTACCATCAAGCTTGCATTCTTTTGGACATCAAGTGCTCCTTCTTTCCTATTTTTCCAAGTCTACGTGTGGAAACAACCCTAAGGCCGTACTAGAAAGGCAGCAGCCCAACCAGTACCACCAATATCCACCATTGGGAACAAATGACTGGAGGAACATCTCCCTACCCACCCACACAACCACCCACCTATGACCAGTGAATGATCCATTCAGTCCAACCTGGTCTTCAGCGCATACAAGTTAACCTGAGGCTGTTCCTTTAGAGTGCAGCGTTCCATCCTCCATCTTTCTAGTGGAAGGGTGGAAGGACTTGTTTTGTGTGCAGTAGAATTAGTTTTTTTTATAAAGTCAGGGGCCTGGACAACTGCAAGTCAGAAGGAGATTAAATGCAAATCAGAAGAGGATATCAGCAGGTCAGAAAGAGGATACCTGCAAGTCAGAAAGAGGATACCTGCAAGTCAGAAAGAGGATACCTGCAAGTCAGGAGAGGATACCTGCAAGTCTGAAAGAGGATACCTGCAAGTCAGAAAAGATACCTGCAAGTCAGAAAAGATACCTGCAAGTCAGGAGAGGATACCTGCAAGTCTGAAAGAGGATACCTGCAAGTCAGAAAAGATACCTGCAAGTCAGAAGAGGATACCTGCAAGTCAGAAGAGGATACCTGCAAGTCAGAAAAGATACCTGCAAGTCAGAAGAGGATACCTGCAAGTCAGAAAGAGGATACCTGCAAGTCAGAAAAGATACCTGCAAGTCAGGAGAGGATACCTGCAAGTCAGAACAGATACCTGCAAGTCAGGAGAGGATACCTGCAAGTCAGAAAAGATACCTGCAAGTCAGAAAAGATACCTGCAAGTCAGGAGAGGATACCTGCAAGTCTGAAAGAGGATACCTGCAAGTCAGAACAGATACCTGCAAGTCAGGAGAGGATACCTGCAAGTCAGAAAAGATACCTGCAAGTCAGGAGAGGATACCTGCAAGTCTGAAAGAGGATACCTGCAAGTCAGAAAAGATACCTGCAAGTCAGAAGTAGATACCTGCAAGTCAGAAGAAGATACCTGCAAGTCAGAAGAGGATACCTGCAAGTCAGAAAGACGATACCTGCAAGTCAGAAAGACGATACCTGCAAGTCAGAAGTAGATACCTGCAAGTCAGAAGAAGATACCTGCAAGTCAGAAGAGGATACCTGCAAGTCAGAAAAGATACCTGCAAGTCAGGAGAGGATACCTGCAAGTCTGAAAGAGGATACCTGCAAGTCAGAAAAGATACCTGCAAGTCAGAAAAGATACCTGCAAGTCAGAAGAGGATACCTGCAAGTCAGAAAAGATACCTGCAAGTCAGAAGAGGATACCTGCAAGTCAGAAAAGATACCTGCAAGTCAGAAAAGATACCTGCAAGTCAGAAGAGGATACCTGCAAGTCAGAAAAGATACCTGCAAGTCAGAAAGACGATACCTGCAAGTCAGAAAGACGATACCTGCAAGTCAAAAGTAGATACCTGCAAGTCAGGAGAGGATACCTGCAAGTCAGAAGAAGATACCTGCAAGTCAGAAGAGGATACCTGCAAGTCAGAAGAAGATACCTGCAAGTCAGAAACAGGATATTTGCAAGTCAGAAGAAGATACCTGCAAGTCAGAAGAAGATACCTGCAAGTCAGGAAAGATACCTGCAAGTCAGAAAGAGGATATCTGCAAGTCAGAAGAAGATACCCGCAAGTCAGAGAGGATATTTGCAAGTCAGAAGAAGATACCTGCAAGTCAGAAAAGATACCTGCAAGTCAGAAAGAGGATACCTGCAAGTCAGAAAAGATACCTGCAAGTCAGAAGAAAGTAAATTGCACCTCTCAATAGAAAGTGAATCACTTCAGAAGCATCTGGAACTGTGGTCCAATACAAGCGGCGTGCCCTTGAAACCAAGCTGCGTTCGTGCGTCAGCACAGGCCCCGGAGGTTCACTGTGCGCACGCTGCAAACATTGATGCTTTTTTATTTGCTTCTTGAATTTCTTGGAGTTCCGGCTTCTAATGAAATGACAGGAGGAGCTCGGTGCGGATCTACAGGGAGATCTCCATTCCTCTTAAATGGCTGCAAGCATAAATCACCTCTGACAGCCACCAACATGGGAAGTTTACCCCAGACAGCCGATCAGATTACAGCGCTGGGAAGGATTGTCCCTGTGTGGAGTCACGTCTGCTGAACGGGGAACCAGCGGTTACCTCCAGAGTGCGGGGATTAAAGGGGAACACAGATTTCTGACGAGTGCCATTACCTGACTTGCTGCCCAGGCGGGAGCCATGCTCAATGCTCGGCATTCTAGCAGATGGAAGACCCTAACTGAGGGACATTTCAGTTTGTTAAAGCACTGCGTATCATAAACAATGGCCGTGATGCCCCCCCCAAAAAGCACTCGGGGGGCTGGGATAAGGGGGTGGGCGGGAGGGGTGACAGCCCTGGGCGCAATAGTTTACTGTAGGGATTCACCCGCCGCACCCCACAATGCACTGCGCCCTGACCAGGGGTGAACTGACCATTCGGTAACTCAGGCACTGCCCGAGGGCCCGGGGTCAGTAGGGGTCCCATGAGATGCCCCTGGTACCTTTCATAGGCTTTTTTGGGTGTGGTTTGAGCCTGGGCGAGGACACAGGGTACCCACGATCCCCTATTGCCCAGGGGCCCCATGAGTTGTCAGTCCGCCCCTCGCCTTGACAGTGCATTGTGATTGGCCAAAGCAATGCACCTGACTACAGGTCAGGTGCCATGCTTTGGCCAATCACAGCGTGTTACAAGGGTACGGGGTGACCCCACCCCCTTGTGATGTCATCCTGCTGCAGCTGTCAGACGGACGAGAGCGGAGCGGTTTTTCTTTTCTTCCCTTTTCCAGGTAGCGGCAGTGGAGGGCATCTTGATTGACGTTGAATCTACTTCGGGGGACATTTTTTAAAACATATTTTTTACATTTTTAAAACTCATCAAAGACTGTCTCCCGTCTTTTGTACACTACACTTTTTTTTGCGAATTAGTAGCGGTACCATGTACTCCATAGTTATTTACATGGGGGGCGAGATCTGGGGGCTTCTAGATTCTGATAAGCCCCCTACCTGCAGACCGCCACAACCACTGGCCAGGGTTGTGGGGAAGAGGCCCTTATCCCCATCAACATGGGGGGGCCTCCCTGCCCCAAAGTGCCCCCCCCCCATGCTGAGGGCATATGTCCTGGTATGATTCAGATGGGAGGGTGCTCGTTCACCCCCCCCTTCCTGACCTGCCTGGATGCATGCTCAGATAAGGGTCTGGTATGGATTTTGGGGCCATTTTATTTTAAATTTTGGCATGGGGGTTCCCCTCCAAATCCATACCGAAGGGCTTGGTATGGATGGGGGGGGGGCTCACATGTTTTTTAAAGGGGGTTTTAGTAGACGTGCGGTATATTACCCCATACTCAGATGCAGTAAGATACCGCTTAGCGAATTGTCCCCCCTGTTCAAAGTTCATGGTTGAAATTTCGTTAGGTTTGAATGTTCAACCGCGAACCGAACAGGGGGGTGTCCGAATGTTCAACCGCGAACCGAACAGGGGGGTGTCCGAATGTTCAACCGCGAACCGAACAGGGGGGTGTCTGAATGTTCAACCGCGAACCGAACAGGGGGGCGTCCGAATGTTCAACCGCGAACCGAACAAGGGGGAGTCCGAATGTTCAACCACGAACCGAACAGGGGGGTGTCTGAATGTTCAACTGCGAACCGAACAGGGGGGTGTCCGAATGTTCAACCGCGAACCGAACAGGGGGGTGTCCGAATGTTCAACCGTGAACCAAACAGGGGGGTGTCCGAATGTTCAACCGTGAACCAAACAGGGGGGTGTACAAATGTTCAACCGCGAACCAAACAGGGGGGTGTCCGAATGTTCAACCGCGAACCGAACAGGGGGGTGTCCGAATGTTCAACCGCGAACCGAACAGGGGGGTGTCTGAATGTTCAACCGCGAACCGAACAGGGGGGCGTCCGAATGTTCAACCGCGAACCGAACAAGGGGGAGTCCGAATGTTCAACCACGAACCGAACAGGGGGGTGTCTGAATGTTCAACTGCGAACCGAACAGGGGGGTGTCCGAATGTTCAACCGCGAACCGAACAGGGGGGTGTCCGAATGTTCAACTGCAAACTGAACAGGGGGGTGTCCGAATGTTCAACTGTGAACCGAACAGGGGGGTGTCCAAATGTTCAACCGCGAACCAAACAGGGGGGTGTACAAATGTTCAACCGCGAACCAAACAGGGGGGTGTCCGAATGTTCAACCGCGAACCAAACGGGGGTGTCCGAATGTTCAACCGCGAACCGAACAGGGGGGTGTCTGAATGTTCAACCGCGAACCAAACAGGGGGGTGTCCGAATGTTCAACCACAAACCGAACAGGGGGGTGTCCAAATGTTCAACCGCGAACCAAACGGGGGTGTCCGAATGTTCAACCGCGAACCGAACAGGGGGGTGTCTGAATGTTCAACTGCGAACCAAACAGGGGGGTGTCCGAATGTTCAACCGCGAACCAAACAGGGGGGTGTCCGAATGTTCAACCGCGAACCAAACAGGAGGGTGTCCGAATGTTCAACCGCGAACCGAACAGGGGGGTGTCCGAATGTTCAACCGCGAACCGAACAGGAGGGTGTCCGAATGTTCAACCGCGAACCGAACAGGGGGGTGTCCGAATGTTCAACCGCGAACCGAACAGGGGGGTGTCCGAATGTTCAACCGTGAACCGAACAGGGGGGTGTCCGAATGTTCAACCGCGAACCGAACAGGGGGGTGTCCAGCCCACCACTAGTTTACATTTATACAAAAACAGGACTGCGCTACAGACAGAGAATGCTGAAAGTCCACATAAACTATGTATCAATTCTCAATATATAAATAATATAAGAATCCCCCGGAGTCAATGATCCAAATGTATCAGAATAGTAATGTAACAAATCAGCAAAATAACAGATGAAAACATCCAGGTGAAAAATGTCTCAATGGATAAGTATGAGAAAGTTCCTTCACCTTCGACCTCTCACCTGATGGACTGACCTACTAAACTTCGATCTGATTGCGCTGTTAACCCTTTGAGGACCAAGGGACGTATTTGTCCCATGTTTTTAATTGCGTGTATCATCTGATTAAGAACTTAAAACTCTTTTTTTTTTTTTATGTTTGAGTCAAAATATTAGTTTTAACTTATCAACAACAAATGGATCTAGCTTTTTGCCAATTCTTTCATGAAATGGCTTAGTTACAGCAACTGAAATGTACGAACTTTAAAAACAAAAAAATTGATTCTTTTGGCGTCCCAAAATCTTATGGTCCTCAAAGGGTTAACCCTATTCTCCTCATGTTAAGGGGATATCCTCCAGATCTGGGTCCTCCAAAATGCAATGCAGAGCGACACACCGATGATATGGGAAGAGAAAAATCACATAGTGTGTACCCGTATAAAAGATTTATTGAAATAAATGAAAAGCAAACACTCACAAGGAAGGTGCACATGCCTGGTGCACTACAGATAACAGCAGTATCAGGGTGATGATCTGCCTGATTGCCGCAGCTGATGGATTCTACATACAGGCGTACCTCGCTTTACGAACGCCTTGGTTAACGTAATTTTTAGTTTACGAATAAAAATCCATTGAAAATAATGACTCGGTTTACAAATTTTTTTTGCAACACAAAGTAAGTTTCCCCAGGATGCATTGCACCTGGGAGGTTTATAGCGCCTCGCCGGTGCATGCTGGAGTCTGTGGTCGCACGTGGCATGGAGCGTGGAGGTGTCGGAGGTGTGGGAGGGTTTTTGCATTGAGTTATTGCTTGATTAATCATGTCCCTGTACAGTATTTATGCCATTAAAATGCACTTTATAAAGAGTTTTGAACAGAAAAGACTTTTTTTTTTACTTTTTTCTAACCTCCAAAATGGATTAATTGGTTTTCAATGCATTCCTATGGGAAACCGCATTTTGGTTTACGAATTCTTTGCAATACAAAGTGTCCCGGAGAACGCATTAAATTCGTAAACCGAGGTACGCCTGTATAGGCAACTGTGTTTCGGTTTACAAATTTTTTGCAATACGAAGCGTCCCGGAGAAAGCATTAAAATCGTAAACCGAGGTACGTCTGTAGCTCCAGGAACGTTTGTCCTCTGTTGCTGTTACACTTGAGCCTCCCATACACCCCTTACCCCATCCAAGTTTAAATTCCCCTAATAAAATCCCCAAAAAACAAGCTCAAGGACTGGTCACTGTCTCCTAGATGCAAATCTGGGTGGAGGAAAATGCGTGTTGCCTGGCTGTGCAGGACTAAAGGAGGACCAAAAACTCTCCCACAGGGGTAGTGTGTGTCTGATCTTCATGGGGGGGGGGGGGTATTTATATGTCTGATATTTCAGTTTTGTGTATCTGTTATCTCAGTGATGTGACAGTATGAGAAGCAGCCGGCAATGTCCGTGACACAGACGCGCACCCTGAGTCATCGTACATTACCCTGATTATTTGGCACGGCGTGAACGTCCAATTGTGATGACTCACCCTCTCCCCGTCTCCGGTTTGGACAAGACGTACTTTTTTGGCCGGCCTCCATCGCATTTATTTTCCCTTGGCTGATATAGAAAGTCTTAAAGCACCGGGAAGATTCATTCATCCGCTAAAACGCACGCGGTGGCGGATAAACAGCCTCCTTGCCAGATTATGTATTGTTTAATGCCTGCAGAACCTATTTATTTAAGATCCGCGGTCAGTGTCAGGCTTATTGGCATTACAAAAAAAAAAATTAAAAAATAAAAAGGCCTTAAGTGGAAATGAATTTATTGGCGCTGCAGGACCAGTATGAAGGACGGCTGAAACTAGCGGGCGGCTGAGCGCGTACAATTTACGGTGATAGATTTCGTGGCGCTGGGTAAAAGCTGATTAGTAACTTTTTTTTTTTTTTTTTTCCGACGTGTTCCCTAAGTGGTGTTGTTAGCGTACGCAGGCAACACGCCATACATTAGGTTGCCAACGTGTTTTTATAATTGTCTCTAGGGATACTTTGCCGCGGAGTCTGACGTAGCCGAGCTGCCTCTACATAGCGGGGATACGGATCACGGTAATCAACTCTGGCTTGTGTTTACTTCAGTCACGTTTAGGCGGTTAACCTATCATTTATTTTTTAAAATTTAAATACATTACCAATTAGGATTATAATTTCATTATTTCAAAAGTGAATGATAAATGAGTCTATTAATACATACAGGTAACTCCGCGTACCTGCCCCGCTCTGCAGTTCCATGTCTGGGCGTCGCTGTAGTGCTCCAGTCCACCTCACGGTAGTCATCTGGGGATCTGGGAATGCTGGCTGTTGACCTGTTTGCAATGCAGGGAAGGTGTTCCCAAACACACCCAGCCGGATGACCGGCTCTCCTGGGTACAGGTCTACTCCTCCCTGTCCAGGATCTGCATGTGCTGGTTACATCCGTGCTGGTTTGGGGTGTTTGACTTCCATGCCCCAAGTGTACTAGGGCTCCTCCCAACCTGGTACATATGTGGGGTCTGGCCCACCCATGACATCACTGTAGGAGGAGTCTACCTAAAAGGGGCCTAGCACCTGATGACACTGCTGTAACCGGACTCTCTGGTAAAAAGCCACCCAGTGACAACTTAGCCTGGCCTAGCCTTGGCCTGGACTAGAAGGCCTTTTGCATTTCGCCCATAAGGGACAGAAAGTCAACCGCCAGCTCTCCTGGGTGCAGGTCTACTCTTCCGTGTCCAGGGTCTACATGTGCTGGTTTGGGGTGTTTGGCTCCCATGCCCCAAGTGTATTAGGGCTCCTCCCAACCAGGTACATATGTGGGTGCTGCCCCACCCATGACATCACTGTAGGAGGAGTCTACCTAAAAGGAGCCTAGCACCTGATGACAACTGCTGTCTGCTGTAACCGGACTCTCTGGCACAAAGCCACCCAGTGGCAACCTAGCCTTGGCCTGGCCTAAAAGGCTTTTTGCATTTTGCCCCAGCCCCCACCTCCATAAGGGACAGAAAGTCAACCACCGGCTCTCCTGGGTACAGGTCTACTCCTCCCTGTCCAGGGTCTACATGGGCCTAGCACCTGATGACTCTGCTGTAACCAGACTCTCTGGCACAAAGCCACCCAGTGACAACTTAGCCTTGGCCTGGCCTAGAAGGCCTTTTGCATGTCGCCCATAAGGGACAGAAAGTCAACTGCCGGCTCTCCTGGGTACAGGTCTACTCCTCCCTGTCCAGGGTCTACATGTGCTGGTTTGGGGTGTTTGGCTCCCATGCCCCAAGTGTACTAGGGCTCCTCCCAACCTGGTATACATGTGGGTACTGCCCCACCCATGACATCACTGTAGGAGGAGTCTACCTAAAAGGGGCCTAGCACCTGATGACACTGCTGTAACCGGACTCTCTGGCACAAAGCCACCCAGTGACAACTTAGCCTTGGCCTGGCCTAGAAGGCCTTTTGCATGTCGCCCATAAGGGACAGAAAGTCAACTGCCGGCTCTCCTGGGTACAGGTCTACTCCTCCCTGTCCAGGGCCTACATGTGCTGGTTTTGGGGTGTTTGGCTCCCATGCCCCAAGTGTATTAGGGCTCCTCCCAACCTGGTACATACAGTGGGGATGGAAAGTTTGGGCACCCCAGCTAAAAATTTGTATTAATGTGCATAAAGAAGCCAAGGAAAGATAGAAAAATCTCCAAAAGGCATCAAATTACAGATTAGACATTCTTATAATATGTCAACAAAAGTTAGATTTTATTTCCATCATTTACACTTTCAAAATAACAGAAAACAAAAAAATGGCGTCTGCAAAAGTTTGGGCCCCCTGCAGAGTTAATATCTTGTACTGCCCCCTTTGGCAAGTATCACAGCTTGTAAACACTTTTTGTAGCCAGCCAAGAGTCTTTCAATTCTTGTTTGAGGTATCTTTGCCCATTCTTCCTTACAAAAGTCTTCCAGTTCTTTGAGATTTCTGGGCTGCCTGTCACGCACGGCTCTTTTAAGGTCTATCCATAGATTTTCAATTATGTTGAGGTCAGGAGATTGTGAAGGCCATGGCAAAACCTTCAGTTTACACCTCTTGATGTAATCCCCCGTGGATTTCGAGGTGTGTTTAGGATCATTATCCATTTGTAGAAGCCATCCTCTCTTTAACTTCAGCTTTTTCACAGATGGCATCAAGTTACCATCCAAAATTTGCTGAAATTTTATTGAATCCATTTTTCCTTCTACTCGTGAGATATTCCCTGTGCTACTGGCCGCAACACAACCCCAAAGCATGATTGATCCAACCCCATGCTTAACAGTTGGACAGAGGTTCTTTTCATTCAATTCTGTGCCTCTTCTTCTCCAAACGTACCTTTGCTCATTCCAACCAAAAAGTTCAATTTTAACCTCATCGGTCCACAGAACTTGTTTCCAAAATGCATCAGGCTTGTCTATATGTTCATTTGCAAAGTTCAAACGATGATTTTTGTGGTGAGGACGTAGAAGAGGTTTTCTTCTGATGACTCTTCCATGAAGACCATATTTGTACAAGTATCTCTTTATAGTGGAATAGTGACCACAACTCCAGTGTCTGCCAGATCTTTCTGGAGGGATCGTGCAGTCAAACGTGGGTTTTGAATTGTTTTTCTCACAAGCCTGCGAGCTGTTCTGTCTGATATTTTTCTTGGTCTTCCAGATCTTGCTTTAACTTCCACTGTTCCTGATGACTGCCATTTATTAATTACAATCCGAACAGAGGATATTGACATCTGAAAACGCTTTGCTATCTTCTTATAGCCTTCTCCAGCTTTGTGAGCGTCAACTATTTTCAGTTTCAGTTTTCTAGACAACTGCTTAGAAGAACCCATGGTGCTGATTGTTGGGGCAAGGTCAGATGAGTCGGGGCATTTAAAACCTTTGAGATTGCCATCACCTGGTCTTCCCAGACGATGATTGAGAACAATCCATGACACTGGCAGGTCTCAGCTTTGCAAAGGGGGCAGTGCATGCTATAAATTCTGCAGGGTGCCCAAACTTTTGCAGACGCCATTTTTTTGTTTTCTGTTATTTTGAAAGTGTAAATGATGGAAATAAAATCTAACTTTTGTTGACATATTATAAGAATGTCTAATCTGTAATTTGATGCCTTTTGGAGATTTTTCCATCTTTCCTTGGCTTCTTTATGCACATTAATACAAATTTTTAGCTGGGGTGCCCAAACTTTCGATCCCTACTGTATGTGGGTGCTACCCCACCCATGAAATCACTGTACGAGGAGTCTACCTAAAAGGAGCCTAGCACCTGATGACAACTGCTGTTTGCTGTAACCAGACTCTCTGGCACAAAGCCACCCAGTGGCAACCTAGCCTTGGCCTGGCCTAAAAGGCTTTTTGCATTTTGCCCCAGCCCCCACCTCCATAAGGGACAGAAAGTCAACCACCGGCTCTCCTGGGTACAGGTCTACTCCTCCCTGTCCAAGGTCTACATGGGCCTAGCACCTGATGACACTGCTGTAACCGGACTCTCTGGCAGAAAGCCACTCAGTGACAACTTAGCCTTGGCCTGGCCTAGAAGACCTTTTGTATTTCGCCCATAAGAGACAGAAAGTCAACCACCGGCTCTCCTGGGTACAGGTCTACTCCTCCCTGTCCAGGGTCTACATAAGCTGGTTTGGGGTGTTTGGCTCCCATGCCCCAAGTGTATTAGGGCTCCTCCCAACCAGGTACATATGTGGGTGCTGCCCCACCCATGACATCACTGTAGGAGGAGTCTACCTAAAAGGAGCCTAGCACCTGATGACACTAACCGGACTCTCTGGCACAAAGCCACCCAGTGACAACCTAGCCTTGGCCTAGCCTTGGCCTGGCCTGTCCAGGGTCTACATGTGCTGGTTACATCCGTGCTGGTTTGGGGTATTCAGCTCCCATGCCCCAAGAGTACTAGGGCTCCTCCCAAACTGGCACAAATGTGGGTGCTGCCCCACCCATGACATCACTGTAGGAGGAGTCTACCTTAAAGGGGCCTAGCACCTGATGACAACTGCTGTCTGCTGTAACTGGACTTTTTGGCACAAAGCCACCCAGTGACAACCTAGCCTGGCCTAACTTGCCTGGCCTAAAAGGCCGTTTGCATTTTGCCCCAGCCTCTGCCTCCAAAAGGGACAGAAAGTCAACCGCTGGCTCTCCTGGGTACAGGTCTACATGTCCAGGGTCCACATGTGCTGGTTTGGGGTGTTTGGCTCCCATGCCCCAAGTGTACTAGGGCTCCTCCCAGCATGGTACATATGTGGGTATTGCCCCACCCATGACATCACTGTAGGAGGAGTCTACCTAAAAGGGGCTTAGGACCTGATGACACTAACGGGACTCTTGGCACAAAGCCACCCAGTGACAACCTAGCCTGGCGTGGCCTGTAGGAGGAGTCTACCTAAAAGGGGCCTAGCACCTGATGATAGTAACTGGACTCTCTGGCACAAAGCCACCCAATGACAACCTAGCCTGGCGTGGCCTGTAGGAGGAGTCTACCGAAAAGGGGCCTAGCACCTGATGACAGTAATTGGACTCTCTGGCACAAAGCCACCCAGTGACAACCCGGCTACCCGCGATGTTACAAAGTTTGAGAAAGGCTGTTTTAGAATGTTAACCAATGAAAGAAGAAACTTTGATTTTCGTAACAAATCGAACTTACTGCCGTTTTGACTTTTATATGCATCCCATTTGGAGACTCGTACCTATTGACGAATATCCATAAACCACTGAGCAAGAAAATATAGGTAGACACTCCACCAGACAGCTTTATAGAAGGCTCGGAAATTTCCCACCCGGCCCCGGCTCTGAAGAATAACAGATGTTTAAAACTTTGTTTTACATTGTTTTATAGGTTCTTAAAAACAAAATGGAGCCGTATAGCCGAGTATTAATATCGCCCTTAGCAGAGAACTGGTTATGTCAAAATAAACTTCGAGCAGATGCTTTCCGAATCTCGCATAAAACCGCGACTTTGTTTTGTGAAACCCATAAAGCAAACAATGTCCTCTCTCTCCGAGCCCCAAAGATGGAGTGCGATGCCGGCCCGGCTGTAGCTTTGATGGATCTCCGTACGGCCGCGCGCGTGAATCCCGAATAAAAGGGACCGTTTTTCAAATCTATATTGTCAGAGCCGTTTCCTGTCCAATAACGTCGCCCATAAAACGTTACAAGTGTAATGGCCGTTTCAGCTGCCGGTGAGGAAAAAAAAAAGGTGCATAAAGCTGCAACGCATTAGCTGGCGGGGAAGCGACGTTCTGGCTGATGAAGATTGATGGCGTGCGTCCTCTTCTACACCTCTGGATGGATCGCCGCGGCAGAAGTACGGGCAACGATTTCTACCTGCCGGTGTTGTGATTGAAGATTTCAACTCTGACTGGATGACATTGGCTTTCCTAAAGTACCGCGTATCATAAATACTCAGACCGGAGGGGAACCTCCCACGACGGGACTCCCATCCCAAACAAAACTCAAACCAAACTGGCATGCCCAGACGTCAAATCAGGGGTCTCCAAACTTTCCAAACAAAAGGCCGGTTTATTGTCCTTCAGACTTTAGGAGGGCCGGAGTGTGCCCAACGGGGTAGAAAATGACATGCTTGTAGTCAGTGGAAGGCAGAATAGTGCCCCATCATTGGTGTCAGTGGTAGGAATAGTGCCCCATCATTGGTGTCAGTGGGAGGAATAGTGCCCTATCATTGGTGTCAGTGGGAGGAATAGTGCCCTGTCATTGGTGTCAGTGGGAGGAATAGTGCCCCATCATTGGTGTTAGGGGGAGTAATAGTGCTCCATCACTATTGACAGTCGGAGGAATAGTGCCCCATCATTGGTAATAGTGCGAGGAATAGTGCTCTATCATTGGTGTCAGTGGGATGAATAGTGCCCCATCATTGGAGACAGTGGGATGAATAGTGCCCCATCACTGGTGTCAGTGGTAGGAATAGTGCCCCATCATTGGTGTCAGTGGGAGGAATAGTGCCCCATCATTGGTATCAGTGGGAGGAATAGTGTCCCATCATTGGTGTCAGTGGGAGGAATAGTGCCCCATCATTGGTGTCAGTGGGAGGAATAGTGCCCCATCAGTGGTATCAGTGGGAGGAATAGTGCCCCATCATTGGTGTCAGTGGGAGGAATAGTGCCCCATCACTGGTGTCAGTGACTATATCCGCTCTCCCCGGACCCCGCATTCCCTATGACCGCTCTCCCCGGACCCCGCATTCACTATATCCCCTCTCCACGGACCCCGCATTCACTATATCCGCTCTTCCCGGACCCCGCATTCTCTATATCCGCTCTCCCCAGACCCCGCACTCACTATATCCGCTCTCCCCGGACCCCGCATTCACTATATCCGCTCTCCCCGGACCCCGCATTCACTATAGCCAGTCTCCCCGGACCCCGCATTCACTATATCCCCTCTCCCCGGACCCCGCATTCACTATATCCCCTCTCCCCGGACCCCGCATTCACTATATCCGCTCTCCCCGGACCCCGCATTCACTATATCTGCTCTCTCCGGACCCCGCATTCACTATATCCGCTCTCCCCGGACCCCGCATTCACTATATCCGCTCTCCCCGGACCCAACATTTGCTATATCTGCTCTCCCAAGACCCCGCATTCACTATATCCGCTCTCCCCGGACCCAGCATTCACTATATCCGCTCTCCCTGGACCCCGCATTCACTATATCCGCTCTCCCCGGACCCTGCATTCACTATATTTGCTCTCCCTGGACCCCGCATTCACTAGATCTGCTCTCCCCAGACCCCGCATTCACTATATCCTCTCTCCCCAGACCCCGCATTCACTATATCCGCTCTCCCCGGACCCCGCATTCACTATATCCGCTCTCCCCGGACCCCGCATTCCCTATATCCGCTCTCCCCGGACCCCGCATTCACTATATCCGCTCTCCCCGGACCCCGCATTCACTATATCCCCTCTCCCCGGACCCCGCATTCACTATCCGCTCTCCCCGGACCCCGCATTCACTATATCCGCTCTCCCCGGACCCCGCATTCACTATATCCGCTCTCCCCGGACCCCGCATTCACTATATCCGCTCTCCCCGGACCCCGCATTCACTATATCCGCTCTCCCCGGACCCCGCATTCACTATATCCGCTCTCCGCGGACCCCGCATTCACTAGATCCGGTCTCCCACAGTACACAGAACATGGAAGTGCAATTCTTTTAGTAAATATAAACTGCTAAATACCTTTTCTCATCAGCAGTATAGAGCAGTCTTGTGACTTCTATCAGAGTCCAGCAGAGCACTGGTTAAAGCTTGTGGGAGGAGTTTTCTTTCTGCTCTAGGAGGATGCAGAACTCCTGACCTCTGTCTGGACAGTGCTGATTGGCCCTGTGCTGATCACATGCACTCTCCCAAGGAAAAAAAAAACTCTCTAGCAATACACAATAAACTGAGCATGTGCAGAATGGCTACGGTTCAGTGTGTCTTATCAGGAGATAAGACGTGGACCAGGGGCGGACTGACCATTTGGAAACTCGGGTACTGCCCGAGGGCCCGGGGTCAGTAGGGGGCCCCATGAGATGCCCCTGGTACCTTTTTCATAGGCTTTTTTGTGTTTGGGCAAGGACACAGGGGCCCCTTGATCTCCTATTGCCCGGGGGCCCCATGTGTTGTCAGTCTGCCCCTGACGTGGACATTTGAACAAGAGGAGGATCAGAGATGACAGGATCAAACAGCATTTTTACACAATGTGGAGGATTAACCCCTTAGGTTCCACAGTGAGTATAACCAGCATGCTTTGCTGCATCTACAGCCTGATGTCACTGTTGGGGGTTCAGGAACACTTTAAAAGCCACTTACCACAATTCTAAAAAAATCCATTTAGCGAGAACGCTAGAATACGGCGCCTTCATGTCTACAAAAGACAAGCAAGCAACAATCTTACTAATAAAGTCGGCTAAGATCCTTACAAAACATTACAGTTTACCTAGAAGGGATTTTTAGTTGTACAGAAAAGTGGAGAATTCAGTTGAATAATCCGCGGTTTGGTCCGGTCCTTTAGTAGCAAAAACAGATAATGACAACATTTCCAAAAAAAAGAAATAACTGGAAGCGATAATCACACAATTACAGCCAGCAGAACACAAAACCAATAAACAATAAATACAATATTATCCAAATCTGGTTGTGTTTATGTGTTTTTTTTTTGTTAATTTGTTCTTTTGCACCTGTAATAAAATTGCTCAGAAATAATTATATAACAGCGAGGAGCTTTGAATACAATCGAGTCGCCGGGATTCATTTACACGAGAAGTACAATTTGTCACCAGAGCTAATTAAAAGTTTTCTGCTGCGTAGGTTCAAGTTTATTCCAACATACGGCCGTATATAATTGGGTGTTCTATAAAAAAAAGAGAGTCTTATGCAAGACCATAGATATGCTGGTCATGTGACCATACCATGCAATCCAGGAAAGCAGCTGAATACACAGTTAACCACTTCCAGTCCAGACACTTCCCCCCCTTCCAGTCCAGACACTTTCCCCCCCTTCCAGTCCAGACACTTCCCCCCCCCCCCTTCCAGTCCAGACACTTTCCCCCCCTTCCAGTCCAGACACTTCCCCCCCCCCTTCCAGTCCGGACACTTTCCCCCCCTTCCAGTCCAGACACTTCCCCCCCTTCCAGTCCAGACACTTTCCCCCCCTTCCAGTCCGGACACTTTCCCCCCCTTCCAGTCCAGACACTTTCCCCCCCTTCCAGTCCGGACACTTTCCCCCCCTTCCAGTCCGGACACTTTCCCCCCTTCCAGTCCGGACACTTCCCCCCCTTCCAGTCCGGACACTTTCCCCCCCCCTTCCAGTCCGGACACTTTCCCCCCCTTCCTGTCCGGACACTTTCCCCCCCTTCCAGTCCGGACACTTTCCCCCCCCCTTCCAGTCCGGACACTTTCCCCCCCTTCCTGTCCGGACACTTTCCCCCCCTTCCAGTCCGGACACTTTCCCCCCCTTCCAGTCCGGACACTTCCCCCCCTTCCAGTCCGGACACTTTCACCCCCTTCCAGTCCGGATACTTTCACCCCCTTCCAGTCCGGACACTTTCACCCCCCTCCAGTCTGGACACTTTCCCCCCCTTCCAGTCTGGACACTTTTACCCCCTTCCAGTCCGGACACTTTTACCCCCTTCCAGTCCGGACACTTTTACCCCCTTCCTGTCCAGGGCAATTTTCAGCTTTCAGCGCTATCACACTTTGAATGACAATGGCGCGGTCATGCAACACTGTACCCAAATGAAATTTTTACCATTTTTTTGAGACAGATAAAGCTTTATTTTGGTGGTATTTATTCACCACTGGGATTTTTATTTTTTTGCTATGTAAGTGAAAAAGTCCAACAATTTTGAAAAAAAGTGTTTTTTTAAATAAAATTTTGCAAATAAATAATATTTCATCATAGATCTTGGCCAAAATGTATTCCGTTATTTTTTTAGTAAAAAAAAAAAAATCCAAATTAGTTTATAACCAAAAATTATAATTTTAAAACATTTTTTTTACATTTTTATTTTATTTTTTTATATTATTATTTTTTATTTTTATTTTTTTACATACTGTCACCCTAGTAGTACAGTGTCACCATGGTGACACTGTACTACTTGTGGGGGGTGATGAAGATTTTTTTTTTTACACTTATTGCTTTTTCACCCATATAGGATGTAAAAGCAATCATTTCTCTTTCTCTCTGTCTGCATTCTTGCAGTCATTGAGAAGTAAGTGAGCTGTGATTGGTCACAGCTTGTCACATGGTACAAGGCTGTTGTGAATAGCCCTGTACCATGTGATCTCTCTGATCATTCACAGATTTCACACGTAGTAAGCAATGATGTCACAAGTGGCATCTTGCTTACTACTTTGCATGTGATCACTGATTGGCCAATCAGTGATCACATGATCGGGACCTCGTACAGAAGTCCCATCCGACGATCGGTGTTTCACTGTGTCCGGAGGACACACCGGGCACCGGATCGTGGTGCTGCGCGCTCCGAGGGAGTGCGCACAGCTGGAAAAGGCAGGTGCCGTTTATGAACGGCAACCCGCCCCGGACTGCCACCGCCCTGCCGTTTATAAACAACAGGAGGACGGCAAGAGGTTAAAGTACACTCGCATTATATATATATATATATATATATATATACATCAGTCAGGGACAGACTGACCATTTGGAAACTCAGGCACTGCCCGAGGGCCCGGGGTCAGTAGGGGGCCCCATGAGATGCCCCTGGTACCTTTTTCATAGGCTTTTTTGAGTTTGGGCAAGGACACAGGGGCCCCATGATCCCCTATTGCCCAGGGGCCCCATGAGTTGTCAGTCCGCCCCTGACATCAGTATATATAATAATTACACTGCATGCTGCGGTTCCTTCCCACATGGAAGAAAAATATATTTGAAATGCTACAATTTTGGCCATATTTCATATATTTCAATAAATAAATAAGTGAGTGCCTTATGTGCATTATCAAATGCCTTCCCAGCAGAGGTGTATTTAGGTTTTTTGCATTCCTAGGCAACACAAAATTTGCCCCCCCCCTTTTCCGGAGGGAGCCGTACATTGACCAACAACATTCCTGCACCCCCCACCCGAGAGCCTTCTACTACCATCATCCCTATACAACGGCCATTCCTCTCCCAGCAAGAGAGAGACACCCATCTTCACAGCTCTGGACATCCCCAGGAACGAGAGTCCAGCAGCCGGAAGCCTCTCGCACGTCCCATCTGGTCCCCAAGCCGCATTTGTCCCTTCTTCCATCACTTCTTCATGTGGGGCGGAGCTGCCCCCCTGATAAATGCCGCCCTAGGCAAATGCCTTGTGGTAAATACGGCCCTGCTTCCCAGTCCACGTGCCATCTACTGACTTCAGTAGGCTCCGTTGCACCTCTATGTCTCTTAGTGCCCCCGTGCTCCTCCATGACACCCGTATCTCCACACAGATTACGATACACGCCTGCAACGTCTGGCCAGTACGTCTCTGTCTGTGGACACTGTCCACGATACAAAGCTCAGAAATGTGGAGTTTAGACCAGGGGCGGACTGACCATATGGATACTCGGGCACTGCCCGAGGGCCCGGGGTCAGTAGGGGGCCCCATGAGATGCCCCTGGTACCTTTTTCATAGGCTTTTTTGAGTTTGGGCAAGGACACAGGGGCCCCATGATCCCCTATTGCCCGGGGGCCCCATGAGTTGTCAGTCCGCCCCTGACATCAGTATATATAATAATTACACTGCATGCTGCGGCTCCTTCCCACATGGAAGAAAAATATATTTGAAATGCTACAATTTTGGCCATATTTCATATATTTCAATAAATAAATAAGTGACTTCAAATGCCTTCCCAGCGGTGGTGTATTTAGGTTTTGTGCAGCCCTAGGTAACACAAAATTTGCCCCCCCCCCTTTTCCGAAGAGAGCCGTACATTGACCAACAACATTCCTGCACCCCCCACCCGAGAGCCTTCTTCTACCATCATCCCCATACAACGGCCATTCCTCTCCGAGAGAGAGAGAGAGAGAGAGAGAGAGAGAGAGAGAGAGAGAGAGAGAGAGAGAGAGAGAGAGAGAGAGAGAGAGAGAGAGAGAGAGAGAGAGAGAGAGAGAGAGAGAGAGAGAGAGAGAGAGAGAGAGAGAGAGAGAGAGAGAGACCCACCTTCACAGCTCTGAACATCCCCAGGAACGAGAGTCAAGCAGCCGAAAGCCTCTCGCACATCCCATCTGATCCCCAAGCCGCATTTGTCCCTTCTTCCATCACTTCTTCGTGTGGGGCGGTGCTGCCCCCCTGATAAATGCCGCCCTAGGCAAATGCCTTGTGGTAAATACGGCCCTGCTTCCCAGTCCACGTGCCATCTACTGACTTCAGTAGGCTCCTTTGCACCTCTATGTCTCTTAGTGCCCCCGTGCTCCTCCATGACACCCGTATCTCCACACAGATTACGATACACGCCTGCAACGTCTGGCCAGTCCGTCTCTCTCTGTGGACACTGTCCACTATACAAAGCTCAGAAATATGGAGTTTAGACCAGGGGCGGACGGACCATATGGAAACTTGGGCACTGCCCGAGGGCCCGGGGTTAGTAGGGGGCCCCATGAGATGCCCCTGGTACCTTTTTCATAGGCTTTTTTGAGTTTGGGCAAGGACACACGGGCCCCATGATCCCCAATTCCCCGGGGGCCCCATGAGTTGTGAGTCCGTCCCTGGTTTAGACACAGGTCCTCGGAAAGCATTTGCTTTTACAGCTTCATTTAGCTGGTGGTGACAGGGTCACTTTAAAGTAGATGTAACCCCTCATATAGACACATATAGCTCCCAGCACATCCCTGCTGAACCCTTCAGTTGTGTCGTCGGTTCTGGCTGAGCTGTGAGCTCAGGCCTGGCGTTGATTATGTACATACAACAATATAAATGATCCTTCTCTGTCAATGTTAATGCATTCTTCGGCTTATTGATGCCGTGTCCTTTGAGCGAAGTACAGCAGAACATCTGTTCTTGCCGAGGAAACTTTCTGCGGTGTAACTTTCAGGGAGAACGGGACGCATTAATCAAACAATAAGGACGGCGATGATTCAGGATAATGGGGAGTGGTGGTTGTCATGTTCTGTGCCGGCTGAGCTTGGCACGCCACTCCATGCTGAAGCAAAATAAAAAAAGGACAGCTGTGATAAATATACCATTTGCCATTTTAGATCCTTGGAGATGTTGTTTGCCTGGCTGCTATGCTGACCGAGCGTTGATTGCCATTGCTGGTCCTTGAGTTGAAGCTTCTTGTCCTCATGGTTCGTTCTCCAGCTATCTTTGGCTATGCAGTTTGGTTAGGAGCCAGCAAGGTAGCCCATAATGCCAGACTTCCAACACTTATCTAGTCTGTCAACTGCCTCAACCTAGTTGGGGTTACAAAGGCATTGCGACCATGCTACCAATATGCACATTGACCTCCACCCACGGCACATATTTATTGCAAGCAGGACTGCTGTTATAAACCATGGGGCCCCATACAGCCAACTTGACAGGGCCCTCAATCCCAAGAAAAATTGTTTATTATGCTTTATTATGAATGAACACAGTGAGTGACAAGTACTGATCGGTCATTGTGTTCATTCAAGAAAGGAAGGGGCCGGCAAATGTGACTTATTTTCCGGACCCTTTCCCCATCTCCATCCTGAAGGATCCTATTATGTGCTTGCAGCTGCCGGTGGGAAGGAGAGGAGGGAAGTCGGCAGCACTGCAAGGGTGGGGGCACAAAGGGGAAACTGCTAGGGTGAAAAGTATGGTGCACAGGAAGGGTGATGGGTGCAGTGCGGGGGCAATTACTGGAACTGATCCCCTGTATGGCTTACTCTGCAGCAGCTGAAAGTCAGAGGGAGGGAGAGGAGAAAAAGCAAGCTTTCAGCTGCTGCAGGGAGAGCCATACAGGGGATCAGTTCCAGTAATTGCCCCCCCCCCCACCATGCTGATCACCCTCCCTGCCCACATCCAATTCACCCAGCTACCTGAGCCCCCCTGCTGGCCTGGGCCCTGTACCACTGCCCTGATTGCAAGCAATAAAGTAGATGTAGATTGGATGACATTAAGGGCGTGTTTTTAAACCAGCGGTATGACCTCACCGTGACCACAGATATACTGTTTAACAGAAAAAAAAAAAGCCATGTGCTATATAAGTGTATAGTAGTACTTTGCTTTATTCAGCCCATGCATGTCAATAAATGGGAAAAAAACACTGTTTTTCTAAAAGAATAAATGCTTAAAGGCTATATCCACTTTTCACAGCATATTTCATGGTACACCCATATTTAGGGAGGAAGAAGATCCTGATTCCTCTATAGAGACCTTTATATCACTAGAGGGGTCATTGGCAGGAGGAAGGAGGTCCTGATTCCTCTATATAGATCTATCACTAGAGGGGTCACCGGGGGGAGGAAGGAGGTCCTGATTCCTCTATATAGATCCTATCACTAGAGGGGTCACCAGCAGGAGGAAGGATGTCCCGATTCCTCTATATAGATCTTTACATCACTAGAGGGGTCACCGGGGGGAGGAAGGAGGTCCTGATTCCTCTATATAGATCTTTATATCACTAGTGGGGTCACCAGCAGGAGGAAGGAGGTCCTGATTCCTCTATATAGATCTTTATATCACTAGTGGGGTCACCAGCAGGAGGAAGGAGGTCCTGATTCCTCTATATAGATCTTTATATCACTAGAGGGGTCACCAGCAGGAGGAAGGAGGTCCTGATTCCTCTATATAGACCTTTACATCACTACAGGGGTCTCCGGCAGGAGGAAGGAGGTCCCAATTCCTCTGTATATATCTTTACATCACTAGAGGGGTCACCGGCCGGAGGAAGGAGGTCCTGATTCCTCTATATAGATCTTGATATCACTAGAGGGGTCCCCGGCAGGAGGAAGGAGGTCCCGATTCCTCTATATAGATCTTTATATCACTAGAGGGGTCACTGGCAGGAGGAAGGAGGTCCCGATTCCTCTATATAGATCCTATCACTAGAGGGGTCACCGGCAGGAGGAAGGAGGTCCTGATTCCTCTATATAGATCTATATATCACAAGAGGGGTCACCAGCAGGAGGAAGGAGGTCCCGATTCCTCTATATAGATCCATATATCACTAGGGGGGTCACCGGCAGGAGGAAGGAGGTCCCGATTCCTCTATATAGATCTTTGTATCATTAGAGGGGTCACCAGCAAGAGGAAGGAGGTCCTGATTCCTCTATATAGACCTTTATATCACTAGAGGGGTCACCGGCAGGAGGAAGGAGGTCCCGATTCCTCTATATAGATCCTATCACTAGAGGGGTCACCGGCAGGAGGAAGGAGGTCCTGATTCCTCTATATAGATCCTATCACTAGAGGGGTCACCGGCAGGAGGAAGGAGGTCCCGATTCCTCTATATAGATCTATATATCACAAGAGGGGTCACCAGCAGGAGGAAGGAGGTCCTGATTCCTCTATATAGATCTATATATCACAAGAGGGGTCCCCAGCAGGAGGAAGGAGGTCCCGATTCCTCTATATAGATCTTTGTATCATTAGAGGGGTCACCAGCAAGAGGAAGGAGGTCCTGATTGACCTCTTGTGCCAACACCACTCGGCACCAATCCAGTATTTTTATGACTTTATTCCATCTCATACACTATACATCTCACAAATACCTTCCAACTTTTTGAGATGAGAACGAGGGACACCTATTAGCAGAAGTATGTAGACATAGGACGCCACCCTGCCACGCCCCCTTAAAGGAGAACTATATATAAAAAAAAAATTAGTTAAACTCACAAACGCCATTTTTTAACTACTATTCCTTTATATTGGCTTTTGAAATTTACAAATGCAGCAATTTAGAAATGAGATGAAAGGTTTAACATCAGGAAACACTTTTTGAAAGATAAAAAATACATTTTATATACAACTATATAGATCAGAGCAAAACAAGAGGCAAATGAGAAGGAAGGAGGTCCCGATTCCTCTAAAGAGACCTCTAATCACTAGAGGGGTCACCGGTGGCAGGAAGGAGGTCCCGATTCCTCTAAAGAGACCTCTAATCACTAGAGGGGTCACCGGTGGCAGGAAGGATGTCCCGATTCCTCTAAAGAGACCTTTAATCACTAGAGGGGTCACCGGTGGCAGGAAGGAGGTCCCGATTCCTCTATAGAGACCTTTAATCACTAGAGGGGTCACCGGTGGCAGGAAGGAGGTCCTGATTCCTCTAAAGAGACCTTTAATCACTAGAGGGGTCACCGGTGGCAGGAAGGAGGTCCCGATTCCTTTAAAGAGACCTTTAATCACTAGAGGGGTCATCCGCAGGAGGAAGGAGGTTCCGATTCCTCTAAAGAGACCTTTAATCACTAGAGGGGTCTCCGGTGGCAGGAAGGAGGTCCTGATTCCTCTATAGAGACCTTTAATCAATAGAGGGGTCACCAGGAGGAGGAAGGAGGTCCCGATTCCTCTACAGAGACCTCTAATCACTAGAGGGGTCACCGGAGGCAGGAAGGAGGTCCCGATTCCTCTACAGAGACCTTTAATCACTAGAGGGGTCACCGGTGGCAGGAAGGAGGTCCCGATTCCTCTACAGAGACCTTTAATCACTAGAGGGGTCACCGGTGGCAGGAAGGAGGTCCCGATTCCTCTACAGAGACCTTTAATCACTAGAGGGGTCACCGGTGGCAGGAAGGAGGTCCCGATTCCTCTACAGAGACCTTTAATCACTAGAGGGATCACCAGGAGGAGGAAGGAGGTCCTGATTGACCTCTTATCTGACGGTGCCTGCATTGCTCCTATGCCAACTCCACTGGGCACCAATCCAAGTATTTTTATGACTTTCTTCCATCTCATACACTATACATCTCACACACCTTTCAACTTTTTGAGATGAGAATGAGGGACACCTATTAGAGAAGTATGCAGACATAGGACGCCCCCCTGCCACGCCCTCTTAAAGGATAACTATACAAAAATAAAAAAAGAAGATTAGTTAAACTCACAAGCGCCTTTTTTTTTACCACTATTCCTTTATATTGGCTTTTGAAATTTACAAATGCAGCAATTTGGAAATTAGATGAAAGGTTTAGCGCTGGCGAACACTTTTTGAAAGATAAAAACTATATAGATCAGAGCAAAACGAGAGACAAATGAGGAGGAAAGAGGGACAGAGGGACTTTGTTCTAAATCAGGGACAGTCCCTCGAAATCAAGGGCAGTCCCTCGAAATCAGGGGCAGTTGGGAGCTATGCTTACAGAAAAACAAAGCGCAGAAGACCCCAACTTTTTTTTTTTTTATCTTAGGTTTGCCTACACTTTCCTACACTTGGAAATCATAGCTCTCCCCAATGCCAAGCTGTCCATCTGTTGCTCGCTCTACGATGACATGTATCATTCATGGGATGCACCCCGTCTATACGTTGTCACGCCGCCTCCGGTATTAATAGAATGAAATCTTGTCACTCCTTATCACTCAGCGAAGACAACTAATGAAAGCGATTGCCGGGTAGATGTCAACACAGACAGAGACACTTCCCACGAGCGCAATCAGAGGGAGGAGAGAGAAATAAATCAACATACATTAGCGCCAGGATTGTCCCGAGACGTGATGTGTTCTTGGCTAACTGTCAGGCTGATGACGAACAAATGCCAACTCAATTGAGGAAAGTGGCATTCAATCCTCGGCGGATAATTGAATAATAAAGCCCCCGTTATCCCGGAAACCCCCACCCCCCCCTCATCAGACGGAAGATGAAAAAGAGAAAACAAACTAATTTAGATATATAAGCCGGCGCTGCTAATAAACACATCGAAAAAAAAAGAAAAACAACGACACGTCCGTAAAAGAGGAGCCGCGTCGTAAACGCTGGCGAGAAGATGATCACAGCCGTAATTGCTCCATCAATATTTCAGGCGAGACCCAGATGTGTCCCTGGAAGATCATTACTCTTTTATACCCCTCTAATCATAAATTCTGCCGCCATCGTGTATAGGCAGCTGCTTTCAATAACCGCGTCCTAATCATCCCCGGGATAAAAAAATACCAGAGATAGAAAATCTTTAACCTATTTGTATTTGTTTGATATTTGCATCGAGACTGGAGTTTATTTAAACTATCGTAAAGTCATTTGCAGTTTGGGATGAGAAAAAAAAAACAGATTTACCGTTTTCTCCAAGAATTATCATTTGGACAAAAAATTATATATGTGACATATATTTACAATATATTGACCTACATTAAGATATTATAACACATATTCTAAAAAATTTTAATTTAAATATATTTTCTAAAGGCATATATTTAAAAATATATATTTTTAAAATATATTCTTCAGATTTTTTTTAACCTATAAAAAAGTAATTTTAACATATATTTGTAAATGCGTTTCAAAAATGTAGATTAAATGTATTTTTAAAGACATACAGTATACGGTACTTTGCAAGGCAGGAACGCGGAGGGAAGGCAGTTTCCAGCATCCCCAGGGTATCCTCCGGTTACTATTTAGCATGCCTTGAGTATCCCATACCACCCATTGGGTTTCCCATACCAAACCCATTCCATGAAGCTCTCCACGCACTGTTGTTGTGCTCCTCTGAAGGCCCCACCAAGTTTGGAGGCCACACCAAGCTTGGGAAACCCCCTGATTTAACCCTTGAGGGGCCTGCCTCGTGTCTCTCCCCTCCCCCCAGCCAGCATGCTCCCCACTCTTACAGGCCAGATGGATGGCCGCTCTGGGTTTTTTGGTTAACATGGCGGATGAGGAGGGAGAGGCCAGAGTAGAGCTGGGACTTGAACTCCAGATCCAGGCTGTCGATCCCCCACTGTCTGCTCCCCAGCTTCTCTGCTCAGAGTGGCAGCGCCCTGGCATCCCCAAGCTTCGTCCCTCTCTCTCTGGCACCACGTGGGCGGCCCTGCTGCCTCCTCCACTCCCAGGCGAGCACCCGAGAGAGTCAGTGTGGGAAGTGGTAGCCTGTGCCCACCGCACTGTGATCCCTGCCACTCTCCCACACACAGGAATCCTCTGCCAGGCCTTGTATGGGGCACTGACGGCCCGTGAAGGGAAAACGAGTCTGAGCTGGCCAGAGTTGTGAGGAGAATATAGGCAGTGGCCACTAGTTCGGGGAGGGTGTAGATCCATCTCCAGGTGATCAACAGATCAATAGGGAACTAGGAATTGCAGGTCACGCCTGGCGCCAACCGTGGATAGGCTAACAGCAGCCCAGGCGCCAGGACGCAATTTCTATTTGCCATGGTGACCTGGCGCCTGGGATTTGTCGAGCCCTCCCTTAATCTATCCACTGCTACACACTCACCGGCCACTTTATTGGGTCCACCTGTTCAATGGCTTGGTAACACAAATTGCTATTCGTCCAATCACATGGCAGCAACTCAATGCATTTAGGCATCTAGATGTGGTGAAGACGACTTGCTGAAGATCAAGCTGAACAGCAGAATGGGGAAGAAAGGCGACTTTGAAAGTGACTATGAATGTGGCATTGTTGTTGGTGCCAGACGGGCTGATCTGAGTATTTCAAAAACTGCTGATCTCCTGGGATTTTCCCGCACAGCCATCTCTGGGGTTTAAAGTACAGAGAATACGGCCAAAATTGTAGCATTTTGAATATGTCAATATATTTGTGAAGAGTATTTTTAAAGTATATTTCAAATATATTTTTCTTTCATGTGGGTAGGTTGGGGCGGCTGCCATTTTTTGTTTCTTTGCCTTTCGGTGTATTCTCACTATCACTTTATGTTTATTTTTCTCATATTCAAATCCCGCCACGTCTGATCAGAAGCAACAGATACGGCCAGATTCAATTACGTCCCTTTGTTCTTCCCGCCCAAACTCCTCGTAAATAAAAAAAAAAAGGTTCAGTAACAGGTGCTATATGATGAAGCCGCAGAACAAAGGCAAAGCGTCAGTCTTTCAGTTTGAAATTCGGGATTATATCATCTAAAGCCAGCGACAGGGAAAAAAAAGAAAAAAGAAAAAAAAGAAAGACAGCCATCCAAACACAGTGAGCTTGTGAAGACGCATTCCATCGGCGGTGAAACAAAGAGAGGTCACGGCAGGTAACACATCCCGCCACGGCACAGATAATAAGATGTTGTGCCCAGACAAAAGCAATCTGAAGGCGCGCTCAAGCTGAAACATTCGCTCCCCGCTGCCTTCCGCGTTCAAAGCTCGCAAAGTTCCACAATGTTACCTTGATTTCAAATAATTCCCCGGAGGGACTGCGGGAGCCGAGCGAACGACACAACTTCATGGCAAAGCTCGGGGAGGCCAGATAGTTGGCCTTTTTAAAACCTGGTCTGGACACTTTCCCCCTTCCAGTCTGGACATTTTCCCCCCCTTCCAGTCCGGACACTTTCCCCCCCTTCCAGTCCGGACACTTTCCCCCCTTCCAGTCCGGACACTTTCACCCCCTTCCAGTCCGGACACTTTCCCCCCCTTCCAGTCCGGACACTTTCATCCCCTTCCAGTCCGGACACTTTCCCCCTTCCAGTCCGGACACTTTCCCCCTTCCAGTCCGGACACTTTCACCCCCTTCCAGTCCGGACACTTTCCCCCTTCCAGTCCGGACACTTTCACCCCCTTCCAGTCTGGACACTTTCCCCCCCTTCCAGTCCGGACACTTTCCGCCCCTTCCAGTCCGGACACTTTCACCCCCTTCCAGTCCGGACACTTTCCCCCCCTTCCAGTCTAGACACTTTCACCCCCTTCCAGTCCGGACATTTCTCCCCCCCCCCTTCCAGTCGGGACACTTTCCCCCCCTTCCAGTCCGGACACTTCCCCCCCTTCCAGTCCGGACACTTTCACCCCCTTCCAGTCCGGACACTTCCCCCCCTTCCAGTCCGGACACTTTCACCCCCTTCTAGTCCGGACACTTTCACCCCCTTCCAGTCCGGACACTTTCCCCCCCTTCCAGTCTAGACACTTTCACCCCCTTCCAGTCCGGACATTTCTCCCCCCCCCTTCCAGTCCGGACACTTTCACCACCTTCCAGTCCAGACACTTTCTCCCCCTTCCAGTCTGGACACTTTCACCCCCATCCAGTCTGGACATTTCCTCCCCACCTCCAGTCCGGACACTTTCACCACCTTCCAGTCCAGACACTTTCTCCCCCTTCCAGTCCAGGCACTTTCACCCCCTTCCAGTCTGGACATTTCCTCCCCACTTCCAGTCCGGACACTTTCCCCCCATCCAGTCCGGACACTTTCACCCCCTTCCAGTCCGGACACTTTCCCCCCTTCCAGTCCAGACACTTTCCCCCCTTCCAGTCCGGACACTTTCACCCCCTTCCAGTCCGGACACTTTCCCCCCCTTCCAGTCCAGACACTTTCCCCCCCTTCCAGTCCGGACACTTTCACCCCCTTCCAGTCCGGACACTTTCCCCCCCTTCCAGTCCGGACACTTTCCCCCCCTTCCAGTCCGGACACTTTCCCCCCCTTCCAGTCCGGACACTTCCCCCCTCTTCCAGTCCAGACACTTTCCCCCCCTTCCAGTCCGGACACTTTCACCCCCTTCCAGTCCGGACACTTCCCCCCCTTCCAGTCCGGACACTTTCACCCCCTTCCAGTCCGGACACTTTCACCCCCTTCCAGTCCGGACACTTTCCCCCCCTTCCAGTCTAGACACTTTCACCCCCTTCCAGTCCGGACATTTCTCCCCCCCCCCTTCCAGTCCGGACACTTTCACCACCTTCCAGTCCAGACACTTTCTCCCCCTTCCAGTCTGGACACTTTCACCCCCTTCCAGTCCAGACACTTTCACCCCTTCCAGTCCGGACATTTCCTCCCCACTTCCAGTCCGGACACTTTCTCCCCATCCAGTCCGGACACTTTCACCCCCTTCCAGTCCGGACACTTTCCCCCCTTCCAGTCCGGACACTTTCACCCCCTTCCAGTCCAGACACTTTCAGCCTCTTCCAGTCCAGACACTTCCTCCCCCCCCTTTCAGTCCGGACACTTTTACCCCCTTCCAGTCCGGACACTTCCCCCCCCTTCCAGTCCGGACCCTCCCCCCCCCTTCCAGTCTGGACACTTTCCCCCCCTTCCAGTCCGGACACTTCCCCCCCTTCCAGTCCGGACACTTTCCCCCCCTTCCAGTCCGGACACTTTCCCCCCCTTCCAGTCCGGACACTTTCCCCCCCTTCCAGTCCAGACACTTTCCCCCCCTTCCAGTCCGGACACTTTCACCCCCTTCCAGTCCGGACACTTTCCCCCCCTTCCAGTCCGGACACTTTCCCCCCCTTCCAGTCCGGACACTTTCCCCCCCCTTCCAGTCCGGACACTTCCCCCCCCTTCCAGTCCGACACTTTCCCCCCTTCCAGTCCGGACACTTTCCCCCCCTTCCAGTCCGGGCACTTTCCCCCCCTTCCAGTCCGGACACTTTCACCCCCTTCCAGTCCGGACACTTTCACCCCCTTTCTGTCCAGGCCAAATTTCAGCTTTCAGCGCTATCACACTTTGAATGACAATTGCGCGGTCATGCAACACTGTACCCATATGAATTTTTTAGCATTTTTTTGAGACAGATAAAGCTTTATTTTGGTGGTATTTATTCACCGCCGGGATTTTTATTTTTTTTGCTATATAAATGAAAAAGTCCAAACATTTTGAAAAAAAGTGTTTTTCTTATAAAAGTTTGCAAATATATAATATTTCATCATAAATTTGGTCAAAATGTATTCCGTTATCTTTTTAGTAAAAAAAAAATAACCCAAATTAGTTTGTTTATAACCAAAAATTATAATTTTTTTTAATTTTTTTTTACATTTTTATTTTATTTTTTTATATTATTATTTATGTTTTTTTTTTTTTACATACAGTCACCCTAGCAGTGCAGTGTCACTATGGTGGGGGGTGATGAAGACTACTTGTGGGGGGTGATGAAGATTTTTTTATTTTTTTTACACTGATTGCTTTTACAACCATAAAGGCTGTACAATCATTTCTCCTTCTCTCTGGCTGCATTCCTGCAGCCATCGAGAACTACTGTGTGAGCTGTGATTGGTCACAGCTTGTCACATGGTACAAGGCTGTTGTGAATGGCCCTGTACCATGTGACCTCTGTGATCATTCACAGATTTCACACGTAGTAAGTAATGATGTCAGAAGTGACATCTTGCTTACTACTCTTCATGTGATCACTGATTAGCCAATCAGTGATCACATGATTGGGACCTCAAACAGAGGTCCCGTACGAAGATCGGTGTCCTAAAGGACACAGCGGGCACCGGCCCGTGGTGCTGCGCGCTCCCAGGGAGCGCGCACAGCTTTATAAACACCGGCCGGACAGCAAGTGGTTAAATAAAAAAAAAATGTTTTTGGCTAAAGAAACAAATTGGGAGGATCAGCGTTTATACAGGCCATATATGGTTTGAATTCCGAACGATTTTTCATCCGAAAATCGGAAACGTCATGCGCTCGGTAATCCGATGGCGCCATCATTGATTTCAAAAATCGTCTGACCGAGTCATAAAGTTCACCCCATATAAGAGGCAAAACTTCTGTTCCTTCCAGGTCTCGGCTCATGCGCATATTCTTTTCAGAAAAACGATCGTACGATTTGACCATCATTGAGTCGAAAATCGGTCGTTTTTCACAAATTTTCCAACATGCCTGATCACCGAAAAGGGGAGGAACCACGGAAATCGGCCGGTGCCATTGACCCACTAACAGAGCGAAAAATCGTCCGATTATACTTAGGTCCGATTTTCGGACAAAAAATTGGTCGATTTTCAACCCATGGATGGCCGGCCTAAGGCATGACCTTCAAGCGGGATTAAACCCAAAATCAAAAATCTCCTATACTGCAGCTTTAGATGTGGCGGCTGCATTTGTTTTATTTTTTTGCTCACCCCGAACAATCGTCAGTGTTGAGGGCAGGACCCACATGGAAGAGAAATATATTTCCAATATATTTAGAAAAAAAATTACATATGCGACCTACATCAATATATTGACCTACATTAATATATTTTGACGCGTGTTCTAAAATATGTCAATTTAAATATGTTTTCTAAAGGCATATGTTTAAAAATATATATTTTTAAAATATATTCTTCAGTTTTTTTTTACATATAAAAAAGTCATTTTAACATATATTTGTAAATGCATTCCCAAAATGTAGATTACGTGTATTTTCAAAGACAAATATTTGAAAATGTATTTTTAAAAATATTTAGAAATTTTTTAATATATAAAAAACACATTTCAACATAGAGTGTGTATGTATGTATATATATATATATATATATATATACATATTGAATACGGCCAAAATTGTTTAAAATATCAATATATTTGGGAGGAATATTTTTAAAATATATTTAAAAATGTCTTTTTCTTTCACGTGGGGAGTATACTCATTTTCTACAGGGGAATCACTGTGTTGACCAGCGTCTTTCAATGGTCCAAGGTAGGGGGGCAATCAGACTTCCAGGTCAACACCATGGCTTTCCTAGCACAGAAAAGGAGTGGACTTGCCCCTGCCAGTTTTAGATGATTCGGAAGAAACAAAGCCTGAAATTGAAAACTAATGCAGCCACCACATATAAGAATTAGTAAGCTGCGATATAATGTTTGCTTTTGGGCTGATTACTGCTTTCATTGCACAATGTAAGAATGCATATCTCGTATCTGAAGACCATCGGGGAAGCTAAAAATCCTTGTAGTAGCCGGAGCTAACAGAGTGATCACACGGTCCTGTGTCTTCTTTTGCACACTGACCGCAGGGAGTCACTGGCTCCACACTGCCACCATCCATACAACCCATAGAACCCTCCACACTGCCACCTTCCATACAACCCATAGAACCCTCCACACTGCCACCTTCCATACAACCCATAGAACCCTCCACACTGCCACCATCCATACAACCCATAGAACCCTCCACACTGCCACCTTCCATACAACCCATAGAACCCTCCACACTGCCACCATCCATACAACCCATAGAACCCTCCACACTGCCACCATCCATAGAACCCTCCACACTGCCACCATCCATACAACCCATATTACCCTCCACACTGCCACCATCCATAGAACCCATAGAACCCTTCACACTGCCACCATCCATACAACCCATAGAACCCTCCACACTGCCACCTTCCATACAACCCATAGAACCCTCCACACTGCCACCATCCATACAACCCATAGAACCCTCCACACTGCCACCATCCATACAGCCCTTAGAACCATCCACACTGCCACCACCCATAGAACCCATAGAACCCTCCACACTGCCACCATCCATAGAACCCTCCACACTGCCACCATCCATACAACCCATATTACCCTCCACACTGCCACCATCCATAGAACCCATAGAACCCTTCACACTGCCACCATCCATACAACCCATAGAACCCTCCACACTGCCACCATCCATACAGCCCTTAGAACCCTCCACACTGCCACCACCCATAGAACCCATAGAACCCTCCACACTGCCACCATCCATAGAACCCTCCACACTGCCACCATCCATACAACCCATATTACCCTCCACACTGCCACCATCCATAGAACCCATAGAACCCTTCACACTGCCACCATCCATACAACCCATAGAACCCTCCACACTGCCACCATCCATAGAACCCATAGAACCCTCCACACTGCCACCATCCATAGAACCCATAGAAAACTCCACACTGCCACCATCCATAGAACGCCTTGTATTTTTTTCTATGAATTGGATGAGGCAGAGAGGAGAAGCGATGATGTCATAATCTCCACCTCATCCAATCAGATAATGCCTTGTATACATTAAAAAAATACAGATCTGTATGGGGCCCTGTGGTTTCTAATAGCAGCCCTGGGTAGTCCACGACCCCCACTTTCTCCAATCAGCGGCTAGCTGGCAAGTTGTTCTGCTCCAAAGATTGGTGATAGAAAAACGTTTCCCCCAAGGGTCTCGGGGGGCCACCAATGGGGCACTTGCCAAGGACATCCTGGGGACATTGGTTTGCCAAGGACAGATCCCTCAAAGTAGAGATTATTCCAGCAAATGGGGACGAATGGGAACCTGATCCTTAGCCCATTTTACCTTACCTGTACTGGCCCAGGGAATAAATGCCACCCTGTCCTCTCCTAACCCATTCTTCCCCTCGCAATACCCCCCCACCGTGCACTCTCTCATCCATGTCCTTCAAGACAACTCCAACCTTTCAAAGCAAAAAGACGACGGCAACCCAATATGGTTCTGGTTACCCTTTATTGGCCACATGACATGAATACGGTGAGAAAATCAAACGTGTTTCGGCAATACAACCCTTCTGAGAGGAAGGCCACAATGTATGGCCGAAATGCGTTGGAAATTTCTTACTGTACTTATGTCATGGAGCCAATGAAGAGTAACCAGAAGAGCATATTGGGTGCCTTCATCTTTTTGCTTTGGAATCATCCTATGGGGGGAGTTGGATGTCCCAGCGTCCCATCCTATGAGGTGGAGGATACTGAGTGGAGGCCGGTAGAGGGATTGGCAGAGAGGGGTGAAGAACACTGAGTGGAGACCAGTGGAAGGAATGGCAGAGAGGGATGAAGGACACTGAGTGGAGACTGGTGGAGGGATTGGCAGAGACGGGTGAAGGACACTGAGTGGAGGCCAGTGAGGGATTGGCAGAGAGGGATGGAGGACACTGAGTGGAGGCCGGTGTAGTGATTGGCAGAGAGGGTGGAGGACACTGAGTGGGAGGCCGGTGTAGTGATTGGCAGAGGGGGGTGGAGGACACTGAGTGGAGGCCGGTGTAGTGATTGGCAGAGAGGGGTGGAGGACACTGAGTGGAGGCCAGTGGAAGGATTGGCAGAGAGGGATGGAGGACAGTGAATGGAGACCAGTGATGGATGGCAGATATAGAACAGTTAGTAAGGTGAATGAGTCTGGCAGCAGCATTCATGATGGACTGAAGAGGGGATAGCCTGTGATGAGGTCGGCCAATGAGGAGGGCGTTACAATAGTCAAGGCTAGAGATAACCAGGGAGGGAATAAGTTGCTTGGTGGTTTCAGAGGTTTAAGAATGAGTGTATCTTGGAGATGTTGTGGAGGTTGGAGATGTTGTGGAGGTTGGAGATGTGGTGGAGGTTGGAGGTGTTGCGGAGGTTGGAGATGTGGTGGAGGTTGGAGATGTTGCGGAGGTTAGAGATTTTGCGGAGGTTGGAGATGTTGCAGCAGTTGGAGATGTTGTGGAGGTTGGAGATGTTGCGGAGGCTGGAGATGTTGCGGAGGTTGGAGATGTTGCGGCAGTTGGAGATGTTGTGGAGGTTGGAGATGTTGCGGAAGTTGGAGATGTTGTGGAGGTTGGAGATGTTGTGGAGGTTGGAGATGTTGCGGAGGCTGGAGATGTTACGGAAGTTGGAGATATTGTGGAGGTTGGAGATGTTGCGGAGGTTGGAGATGTTGCGGAGGTTGGATATGTTGAGGAGGTTGGAGATGTTGCGGAGGTGAAGTCTACAAGATTTGGACAGCGTTTGGATTTGAGGCTGAGAGGACAGATGGGAGTCCAGGATAATTAGTACATCGCAGGAGAATGGATGCCACGATGGCAGTTCAATTTCAGCTGCAGTGAAAAAGCAGAAAAAGAACTTGTTTCGGCCTTGAACGCCTGGAAAGGTCTTCATTAGTTATATATGAAATGGAGATGTTACTTCTGACCTGTTCCTCACGCATTAGAAAAAAGTAATAAATTATTCCAACTCTCGAATTCTGGGCTGCGGACAGAAAAGTTCCTTGGCAGTATTATATGAACCGAATCGTGAAGTTCATGGAGACTTTTTAAATTTTTTTTCTTAAACGGTAATAACTTACAGTCGTAACTTCTACAGCCGGCAATAAATGGAAAATTAAAGAGATTTTTTTTTTTCAAGGAGAGACGCCGAGTATCTTGACTGAGCTCATAGTTGGAGATATTGTTGCAATGTTTACTCAGAAGCAGCTTTTGGTGTGACAGTCAAATATGTTTTATTTCCACGCTGTGTGATCATTTCTATATTCCATCATTGTCACCATACAGACTTTACATTCTCCTTTTTCTTCTTCTTCTTCTTCCTCCTCCTCCTCTTCTTCTTCTTCCTCCTCTTCTTCCTCCTCCTCTTCTTCTTCTTCTCCTTCTCCTCCCCTTTCTCTGTCCTTCCATCATTCCTTCTCTCACACATCCTCTTTTTCTCTAAATTCCTTGCACCCTCCTCCCCCAATCTTGGCTACCTCATTATCACATTCTCCCCACCTTCTATCTCCTCTTCTTCTTATCCTCTCCCTCCTACCTCACACCCCCCTAATCTCCCTCTTTCTCTTATCCTCTTTCACTCTCCTTCCTATTCACTCTCCTTTATCAGCCACCAATCTATTCTGATCTCTTTCATGTTATCCCTCTGTCTTTTCCTTTCTGTATAGCATTTCTATGTCCTTCCTCATCTCCCCCTCTATGTCTTCCCCATTTGGTTTTCTCTCTCCCATTCTCTTTTGTGCTTTCTTTTATTTTCTCTCATCACCCTTTTGTTTCCCCCCTCCTTCTTGTCTGTCCCGCAGTATCCTCCTCTCCTCCTTATCTCCTTCTCCTTCTCTCCTCATCTTCTTTTCTTCCTTATCTCCTCTCCTCCTCTCCTCATCTCCTTCTCCTCCTTATCTCCTTCTCTTCCTCTCCTCCTTCTCTCCTTCTCATCTCCTTCTCCTCCTTCTACTCCTCTCCTCCTTCTCTCCTTCTCCTCTTCTCCTCCTTCTCACCTCCTTCTCCTCCTTCTACTCCTCTCCTCCTTCTCTATTTCTCCTCTTCTCCTCCTTCTCTCCTTCTCATCTCCTTCTCCTCCTCTCCTCATCTCCTCCTTTCCTTCTCATCTCCCTCTCCTCCTCTCCTCCTTCTTTCCTTCTCATCTCCTTCTCCTCCTTATCTCTTTCTCCTCCTCTCCTCCTTATCTCCTTCTCCTACTCTTCCTCCTTGTAGATCTCTCCTTCTCTGTCTCTTCTCTCCCTCTTTCTCATTTTCTCTCTCTTTCTGTCCCTCTGTGTTCTTCTCCCTCTTCTCTTCTTTATTTCCTTCTCCTAATCTCCCTCTCTGTAGATTTCTCTCACTCTTCTCTCCTCCTTCTTGATCTCTCTGTCCTTGTTCCTCTGTGTTCTTCCTCTCCCCCTTCTCTTCCTTATCTCCTTCTCCCACTCTCCCTAACTGTATATCTATCTTCTCTCTCTGTCCCTCTGCGTTCTCCTCCTCCTCCCTCTTCTCTTATGTTTCTCCTTCTCCCACTCTCCATCCCTGTACATCTCTCTCTCTTTCCCTCTTTTTCATTCTCTTTCTCCCTCAGTGTTCTCCTTCTCCCACTCTCCCTCCTGTAGATTGCTCTCCTTATCTTCTCTTCTTCCTTCTCTCTCACCACCCGTCCCTCAGTGTTCTCCTCCTTCCTCTTCTCTTTTTTATCTACTTCTCCCTCCCTCTACATCTCTCTCTCTCCTCTTTCCTCTGTGTTCTCCTTCTCTTTTTTCTCCTGATCTCCTTCTCCTAGCATCCCTCTCTATACTGCACATCTTTCTCTCGCTCTCTCTCTTTTCTTCTTCCTTCTTTCTTCTGGTCCATGTCCCTCTGTGTTCTCCTTCTCCCTCTTCTCTCCTTTATCTCATTCTCCCACCTCTCCCTCCCTGTACATTTCTCTTCTCTATCTCTCTCTGTTTTCTCTTCCTCACTCTTCTCTTCTTTAACTCCTTCCCTTCTTGTAGTTCTCTCTCTCTCTTCTCTCCTTCCATCTACCTGCTCCTTGTTGCTCTGTGTTCTCCTCCTCCCTCTCCTCTTCTTTATCTCCTTCTCCCTCCCTGTACATATCTTTCTCTCCTTCCTTCTCCTTCTCCCTGTCCCTCTGTGTTCTGTACATCTATCTCTCCTCTCTCTCTGTGTTCTCATCCTTCCTCTTCTCTCCTTTATCTCATTCTCCCTCCTCTCCCTCCCTGTACATCTATCTCTCCTCTCTCTCCGTGCTCTCCTCCTCCTCTCTCTTCTCTCCTTTATCTCCTTCTCCCTCCTCTCCCTCCCTGTACATCTATCTCTCCTCTCTCTCCCTGCTCTCCTCCTCCTTTCTCTTCTCTCCTTTATCTCCTTCTCCCTCCTCTCCCTCCCTGTACATCTATCTCTCCTCTCTCTCCGTGCTCTCCTCCTCCTCTCTCTTCTCTCCTTTATCTCCTTCTCTCTCCTCTCCCTCCCTGTACATCTATCTCTCCTCTCTCTCTGTGCTCTCCTCCTCCTCCCTCTTCTCTCCTTTATCTCCTTCTCCCTCCTTTCCCTCCCTGTACATCTATCTCTCCTCTCTCTCCATGCTCTCCTCCTCCTCCCTCTTCTCTCCTTTATCTCCTTCTCCCTCCTCTCCATCCCTGTACATCTATCTCTCCTCTATCTCCTTCTCCCTCCTCTCCCTCCCTGTACATCTATCTCTCCTCTCTCTCCATGCTCTCTTCCTCCTCTCTCTTCTCTCCTCTATCTCCTTCTCCCTCCTCTCCCTCCCTGTACATCTATCTCTCCTCTCTCTCCATGCTCTCCTCCTCCTCTCTCTTCTCTCCTCTATCTCCTTCTCCCTCCTCTCCCTCCCTGTACATCTATCTCTCCTCTCTCTCCATGCTCTCCTCCTCCTCCCTCTTCTCTCCTTTATCTCCTTCTCCCTCCTTTCCCTCCCTGTACATCTATCTCTCCTCTCTCTCCATGCTCTCCTCCTCCTCTCTCTTCTCTTCTTTATCTCCTTCTCCCTCCTCTCCCTCCCTGTACATCTATCTCTCCTCTCTCTCCGTGCTCTCCTCCTCCTCTCTCTTCTCTCCTTTATCTCCTTCTCCCTCCTCTCCCTCCCTGTACATCTATCTCTCCTCTCTCTCCGTGCTCTCCTCCTCCTCTCTCTTCTCTCCTTTATCTCCTTCTCCCTCCTCTCCCTCCCTGTACATCTATCTCTCCTCTCTCTCCGTGCTCTCCTCCTCCTCTCTCTTCTCTCCTTTATCTCCTTCTCCCTCCTCTCCCTCCCTGTACATCTATCTCTCCTCTCTCCCGCCTTCTCACAATATTTGTTCACTTTTTACCATACATTTAAGTGTAATAAATACGATTTCTCGCTGCAGACAATGCATCACCTCCACAGCCATCGTTTATGTCGCTAGTACAAGCCAGCTCATAATAGCAAGTATCACTCTATCTTTTTGTACCTGAATATATATTAGCAAGTTGCATTTTTGTGTTCCAGGAAATTGATGGATGTCGTAAAGTAGAGCAGTACAAGGCAGCGTATACGATCTACAGTACATACAAATCCAGCGTGTAGGAAAACTCCTCTCCGCCATTAGAAGAATTAAAATGTACGGCTTTATTGACTTCCAATAAAACTATGTCCATGTTACCGGCTTTATCCGAATGATAATTTACATGAAGGTGACCTCAATAAAAGGCGATGGATATTTACGTCTAGATTTAAGTATGATGCCTTGTATCCGGCCGCGCTTTTAGATGCGAGTGATACATTACAGGGTTGGATAAGGCAGACATGCCATTTGATTTCATATTTTTGTTTTTATTTAATTGGAAATGGGGATGTGTTTTATGTGAGTGGACGAGCGATTATATGGAGCGCTGACACGTGCTTTACTTTTTGTGTTAGGCCCCATGTACACGGGACGTTTCTGAACGATGGAAACTGACTGCTGGAAAATGTAGGTTAAAAAAACATCTGTTTAGCCGCGTTCGCATAACGCATGCGTTTATGCTCGTTTGTGTTTAGAAGCGTTTTTTAAAGATCAGCACAGGAGAACCTCCCAAATGCCCAGAATGCACTGAAAAGTGGTAAATTATTAACCATTTCAGACTGTTTCAGAGAAATACAGAGAGTAGAAGCAGAGACAGCAGCATGTGTTGAGATTAGTTTAGGTGTGAGTTGCTCATTAACATTTCTTTTGTTTCCAAGGGTGGGAAAGGTGTCTGGTGGAGGGAGTCATTAAGGTCACCTGGCAGGGGGTCTTCATGAGGAATTTGAGGTGTAAATGATCATTAACATATCTTTTCTTTCCAAGGGTGGGAGAGGTCTAAGGTGTGAATGGTCATTTAATATATCTTTTGTTTCCAAGGGTGGGAGAGGTCTGAGGTGTGAATGGTCATTAACATATCTATTGTTTCCAAGGGTGGGAGAGGTCTGAGGTGTGAATGTCCATTAACATATCTTTTGTTTCCAAGGGTGGGAGAAGTCTGAGGTGTGAATGGGCATTAACATATCTTTTGTTTCCAAGGGTGGGAGAGGTCTGAGGTGTGAATGGGCAGTAACATATCTTTTGTTTCCAAGGGTGGGAGAGGTCTGAGGTGTGAATGGTCATTAACATATCTTTTGTTTCCAAAGGTGGGAGAGGTCTGAGGTGTGAATGGTCATTAACATATCTGTTGTTTCCAAGGGTGGGAGAGGTCTGAGGTGTGAATGGTCATTAACATATCTTTTGTTTCCAAGGGTGGGAGAGGTCTGAGGTGTGAATGGTCATTAACATATCTTTTGTTTCCAAGGGTGGGAGAGGTCTAAGGTGTGAATGGTCATTAACATATCTTTTGTTTCCAAGGGTGGGAGAGGTCTAAGGTGTGAATGGTCATTAACATATCTTTTGTTTCCAAGGGTGGGAGAGGTCTGAGGTGTGAATGGTCATTAACATATCTTTTGTTTCCAAGGGTGGGAGAGGTCTCATGTGTGAATGGTCATTAACATATCTTTTGTTTCCAAAGGTGGGAGAGGTCTGAGGTGTGAATGGTCATTAACATATCTTTTGTTTCCAAGGGTGGGAGAGGTCTGAGGTGTGAATGGTCATTAACATATCTTTTGTTTCCAAGGGTGGGAGAGGTCTGAGGTGTGAATGGTCATTAACATATCTTTTGTTTCCAAGGGTGGGAGAGGTCTGAGGTGTGACTTGGTCATTACAATGTGTGACAAGCTTGGTAGGAACATCCTGTGTTCAGTGTTTTCTCCATCTGAGTACCTTAAAAACTCTTGGCATGCATCTTTCATGAAGAAAAAAGGCTCTGGGCAGCATTGGGAACTGGAAGAGTTAAAAAAAAAAGTTCAAACACAAACGCTTATAAATGTGATTTGCCGTGTTTAGCCCCATTAACAAGCGTTTTGCGTTTGAAACGCTGATAAAATCGATGTCTGAATGCAAGTTTGTTGCATTCAAGAAAATGACTGTAAACTCAACTGCCTGTAAATGACTGTGAACGAAGATGTGTACATGGAGACAGAGGAGAACATTAGGGAGAGTTCATTGACCGCTGAACAGCTCCTAAACGTGAGTCTATCAGCTGCAGTGTACATGAGCCCTGAGCCAAAAATAACAAGATAAAAATAAATAGCCCATTAAAATGTAAATAACAAAATCACCTTTCGGTCCAGAGATTACACCCAAAATATTTATCCTTTGCTAGATGTCCTTAGTCTGATGGCCAGTACCATTCAACCCGCTTCCTCTGATCCCAGGTTGTCCTAGACCCACACCTGCCTGTGATTGGACAGTGAGAAGAGAAGCGTGCACAGGGATGAGATCATCTCTCTTGTCATCACCTGAACTTCTGCTGCTTCTTCCTCTAACGCTCCAGCCCTACTGTACAGGGCCTGGAAGAGGCTGATATCTGGTCCCATTCAGGTATATTTAAAAAATACAATGAAAGATGTGTTACTGAATACAGATCTGCATTCTTTTGTGTCTTTTTTATCTGCCTGGAGTTCAGGAAGAGTTAAGTACATTTTGTATTTTTGAGATCCTGGGTGGGTGACTGATTGACTGAAACACTGAAGTTTATACTGCATGATAAAATTAAAGTGGTATTAAACCCAAAAATATATAGATGGCAGCTTACCGATTCTTCAACATGGTGGCTGCATTAGTCCCGAAGATGAAGATGAGTAATTGCACCCCCCCCATGACATAGGCGGGTGTACTGCCCTGCTTTCTCTGATGCATCAATTCTCCACCCCTGTGGTCCAGCCGCCCACAGTTGGCATGGAGAGTGCACTGCACATTCGTGGCCATTCACTCGCTTTCTAGCAGCTGGGAGTGGGTGCAGTGGTGTATTTACGTTTTGTGCTGCTCTAGGCAACACAAAAATTGAGCGCCCCCCATGGAGAGAGCCTGACTTTGACCAACAACACCCCTGCTCACCTGAGAGAGCCTTCCACTAACACCCCCCCCACCCCGGCAAGAAAGAGAAAGACACTCACCTTCACAGCTCCGGACATCCCCGGGAACAAGAGTCATGCTCTCCATACACCATCAAGCGACCCACAACCTCTCTCGGATCCCGCCTGGTCCTCATGTGTCTCTTCTTCTGTCCCTTCTTCCGGGGGGCAGTGCTGCCCACCTGAAAAATGCCTCCCCCCCCCACTGACACCAACGATTGGGCACTATTCCTCCCCCCCACTGACACCAATGATGGGGCACTATTCCACCCCCCACTGACACCAATCATGGAACACTATTCCACCCCCCACTGACACCAATGATGGGATACTATTCCTCCCCCCCACTGACACCAACAATGGGGCACTTTTCCTCCCCCCCACTGACACCAATGATGGGGCACTTTTCCTCCCCCCCACTGACACCAACGATGGGGCACTATTCCTCCCCCCCCACTGACACCAATGATGGGGCACTATTCCACCCCCCACTGACACCAATGATGGGGCACTATTCCTCCCCACCCCACTGACACCAATGATGGGATACTATTCCTCCCACTGACACCAATGTTGGGACACTATTCCTCCCACTGACGCCAATGATGGGACACTATTCCTCCCACTGACACCAAAGATGGGGCACTATTCCACTGACACCAATGATGGGGTGCTATTCCCCCCACTGATACTAATGATGGGGCACTTTTCCTGCCACTGATACCAATGATGGGGCACTATTCCTCCCACTGATACTAATGATGGGGCACTTTTCCTGCCACTGATACCAATGATGGGACACTATTCCTCCCACTGATACCAATGATGGGGCACGATTCCTCCCACTGATACCAATGATAAGGCACGATTCCTCCCACTGATACCAATGATGGGGCGCTATTCCTCCCACTGACACCAATGATGGGGCACTATTCCTCCCACTGATACCAATGATGGGGCACTATTCCTCCCACTGACATCAATGATGGGGCGCTATTCCTCCCACTGACACCAATGATGGGGCACGATTCTTCCCACTGGTGTGCACTGGAAGAGGGGTAGTCTTATACGGCGAGTTTAGCCCAAACACTAATTTTAACAGGAAAAGTAGGGGGTCGTCTTATACGCCGGAAAATACGGTATATACAGTTGTGTCCAAAATTATTCAACCCCCACTGAAATTGAGTGTTTTGGCCAGTTTGACATTGCTTTTGATCATTCAGTCATCTTGCTTACATTTACATTAAAGAGGCACTTGTAGGTCAGACAAATATAACATAACAGTTATAATGAAATAACCACAAATGTCTTTTCTGTGCTCACAGCATTATCAGTTTTATTCAACCCCCAAGTGACATTCAATCTTAGTACTTAGTACAGCATCCTTTTACAGTTATAACAGCTTTTAAACGTGAAGCATAGCTTGACACAAGTGTCTTGCAGCGATCTACGGGTATCTTCGCCCATTCTTCATGGGCAAAGGCCTCCAGTTCAGTCACATTCTTAGGCTTGCGCACTGCAACTGCTTTCTTTAAGTCCCACCAGAGGTTCTCAATCGGATTTAAGTCTGGTGACTGCGATGGCCACTCCAAAATGTTCCAGCCTTTCCTCTGCAACCATGCTCTAGTGGACTTGGAGGTATGCTTGGGATCATTGTCCTGTTGAAAGGTCCAACGTCTCCCAAGCCTCAGGTGTGTGACGGACTGCATCACGTTTCCATCCAATATCTCCTGGTACTGAAGAGAATTCATGGTACCTTGCACACGCTGAAGCTTCCCTGTACCTGCAGAAGCAAAACAGCCCCAAAGCATGATTGACCCTCCACCATGCTTCACAGTAGGCAAGGTGTTCTTTTCATCATAGGCCTTGTTCTTCCTCCTCCAAACATAGCGTTGATCCATGGGCCCAAACAGTTCTAATTTTGTTTCATCAGTCCACAGAACACTATCCCACAACTTTTGTGGTTTGTCCACATGGCTTTTGGCATACTGCAGTCGACTCTTCTTATTCTTTGGAGACAGCAAGGGGGTACGCCTGGGAGTTCTGGCACGGAGGCCTTCATTACGCAGTGTGCGTCTTATTGTCTGGGCTGAAACTTCTGTACCCACATCTGACAAATCTTTTCTCAGTTCCTCAGCAGTCACACGGGGACTTCTCTCCACTCTACGCTTCAGGTAGCGCACAGCAGTCGAAGTCAGCATCTTCTTTCTGCCACGACCAGGTAGCGTTTCAACAGTGCCCTTTGCCTTGAATTTGCGAATGATGCTTCCTAAGGTGTCTCTTGGTATGTTTAACATCTTTGCAATCTTCTTATAGCCATTGCCCTTCCTGTGAAGAGAAATCACCTCTTCTCTTGTCTTCCTGGACCATTCTCTTGCCTTCACCATGTTTGTAACCACACCAGTAAATGTCTAGAAGGAGCTGAGTATCACAGTCATTTTAAAGCTGCCTAATTGGTGCTTATTATGCTTGATTGCTGCTCGGTGACATCCACAGGTGTTTTCAATACCTGATGGAAAGCACCTGTATGAACCTCTGTTCTTCAGAGTGGTAGTCTTTAAGGGGTTGAATAATTGTGGCAATGAAGAAACCACATAAGAACCATTTACTACTGTATTACATAAACAATTGATGTCATTTTAGTTGCATTTGGGTAGTTACAACGTCCTTGTAGGATTTGATTCTGAATACAATTCCAAATGTACACTATAGTCCCTAAACCCCTTTACAGCATTGGGGGTTGAATAATTTTGGACACAACTGTATATATATATATATATATATATATATATATATATATATATAATTGAAATATATTGAATACGGACAAAATTGTAGTACTTCAAATATATGTCAATATATTTGGGAAGAATATTTTCAAAATATATTTAAATATATCTTTCTTCCATGTGGGTCATGTTGGCTCTGAGCAGCGGAGCGGAGGGTGAGGGTGTGGTGACAGCAGTAGCTGTCAGAGCAGATAAAAGTCTGCGTCCTGGTAGAAGGGAGGGTGCAGTCCGCTACTTGCCTGGTAATTTGAAGTTGCCTGCAACTGATCACTGCGTGGCCCTCCCACCTGAGAACGCTGCATCTGGGGCAGCTGCCCCCCCAAGCCCCAGCCATGCGGCTATGGGATCCAGTCTGTGTGTGGTTGTGATTAGAAGTTGCCTACAACTGATCACTGGGTGGCCCTGTGGTGCTCCCCTCCCACTTGAGAATTCGGCATCTGGGGCAGCTTCCCCTGCTGCCCCCCCCCCCCCATCCCCAGTCATGCAGCTATGGGACCAAGTCTGTGGCTGTGAGTAGGCATTGCCTACAACTGATCACTGTGCTCCCCTCCCACTTGAGAATGCTGCACCGGGGGCATCTGCTCCTGCTGCCCCCCCCCCCAAGCTCCAGCCATGTGGCTATGGGATCCAGCCTGTGGCTGTGCATAGACGTTGCCTACAACTGATCACTGGGTGGCCCTCCCACTTGAGAATGCTGCACCTGGGGCATCTGCTCCTGCTGCCCCCCCCCCCCAAGTTTCAGCCATGTGGCTATGGGATCCAGCCTGTGGCTGTGCATAGACGTTGCCTACAACTAATCACTGGGTGGCCCTCCCACTTGAGAATGCTGCATCTGAGGCAGTTGCCCTTGCTACCCCCCAAACCCCAGCCATGCAGCTATGGGACCGAGTCTGTGGCTGTGATTAGAAGTTGCCTAAACTGATCACTGGGTGGCCCTCCCACTTGAAAATGCTGCACCTGGGGCAGCTGCCCCTGCTGCCCCCCCCCCCCCCAAGCCCCAGCCATGTGGCTATGGGATCCAGTTTGCAGCTGTGATGAGACAACATTGATGTTATTATATGACTCTGTGAAAGCGACATTAATGCACTATTGGTGTACAAAATATGTTGGCGACGAGCAGCAGCGGGAGGGCATGTTTGGCATTAGGAAATGACACTGTGTTCCTGCAATGCTGTTAGAGGGGATTGATGCCCAATGTGACACAATCCTTGTCCTACCAGCAGTAACAAAGGACTGCAGACACAGGGAGAATGGGACATTAAAGGCATTATAGAAGTTCCTGCCAAACATTGCCGCCGTCCAAGTTAAATCGTGTTTTTCTTGAATCCTCTAACCTATCTCCGCCTTTAATATTTCATGGAAAAAAGGGAATTGACGAATAAAAAAAAAAAATCAAAAACTCATTATACAGAAAACGTCCTTTGTGGTTGGATTGATTAGAAGGAGAAGTTGGAGATCAATCCCTCCCTGCAGACAAGCTGAGTGTCACTGCAGTTCACAGGCAGCAGCTGGAGAGCCGACATCTCAGCCTCAGCACCATGGACAGCTGTCTACTCTCACTGGCTGAACATTCGCTGCTGTCAGCGGGAGCTGCTTTCCTCTCCGCCGCAGGCGCATCACTTCACCTGAGCCAAGTTCCTGAGCTGCTCACTTTCCCTTGTCATGTGTAATAAAGATTAAATGTAGAAGCCAAACAATGATAGCCTGCTGAATTATATATAGTGTGGCCTGCCAGGGAACCCATCCAACTATAACAATACAGGGCAACCATGGAATGTGGATGGAATGCCGATCTCCAGGTGGAAGCCCATCAGCTGCTCACAGAAAACTGCATACAGTAATAGAAACTTGTGTGAAGTGTTTAGGATACAAGGAATCTCCTCTCCCTCTCCTCTTCTCTCCTCTTGTCCCCTTCTCTCCTCCCCCTCACCTCTCCCTCTCCTCTTCTCTCCTCCTCCTCACCTCTCCTCTCCCTCTCCTCTTGTCCCCTCTCCCCTTCTCTCCTCCCTCTTACCTCTTCTCCCTCTCCTCTCCCTCTCCTCTTGTCCCCTCTCCCCTTCTCTCCTCCCTCTTACCTCTTCTCCCTCTCCTCTCCTCTCCTCTTCTCTCCTCCTCCTCACCTCTCCTCTCCCTCTCTTCTCACCTCTCCTCTCCCTCTCCTCTTCTCTCATCTTGTCCCCTCTCCCCTTCTCTCCTCCCTCTTACCTCCTCTCCCTCTCCTCTCCCTCTCCTCTTCTCTCCTCCTCCTCACCTCTCCTCCCTCTTACCTCTTCTCCCTCTCCTCTCCCTCTCCTCTTCTCTCCTCCTCCTCACCTCTCCTCTCCCTCTCCTCTTGTCCCCTCTCCCCTTCTCTCCTCCCTCTTACCTCTTCTCCCTCTCCTCTCCCTCTCCTCTTGTCCCCTCTCCCCTTCTCTCCTCCCTCTTACCTCTTCTCCCTCTCCTCTCCCTCTCCTCTTCTCTCCTCCTCCTCACCTCTCCTCTCCCTCTCTTCTCACCTCTCCTCTCCCTCTCCTCTTCTCTCATCTTGTCCCCTCTCCCCTTCTCTCCTCCCTCTTACCTCCTCTCCCTCTCCTCTCCCTCTCCTCTTCTCTCCTCCTCCTCACCTCTCCTCTCCCTCTCTTCTCACCTCTTCTCTCCCTCTCCTCTTCTCTCCTCTTGTCCCCTTCTCTCCTCCCCCTCACCTCTCCCTCTCCTCTTCTCTCCTCCTCCTCACCTCTCCTCTCCCTCTCCTCTTCTCTCCTCTTGTCCCCTCTCCCCTTCTCTCCTCCCTCTTACCTCCTCTCCCTCTCCTCCTCCTCTCCTCTCCCTCTCTTCTCACCTCTCCTCTCCCTCTCCTCTTCTCTCATCTTGTCCCCTCTCCCCTTCTCTCCTCCCCCTCACCTCCTCCTCTTCTCTCCCTCTCCGTCTCCTCTCCCTCTCTCCTCTCCCTCTCCTTTCACCTCTCCCTCTCCTCTCCCTCTCCCCTCTCTTCTTCTCTCCAATTCCTCTCCTGTTCTCTCTCCTCTCCCCTCTCCTCTCCTATCTAATTCCTCTCCTCTCCCCTCTCCTCTTCTCTCTAATTCCTCTCCTCTTCTCTCCCCTCTCCTCTCTAATTCCTTTCCTCTCCTCTTCTCTCCAATTCCTCTCCTTTCCCCTCCTCTCACCTCCTTCTCTCCTCTCCCCTCTCCTCTTCATTACTTTCCTCTTCTCTTCCTCTCCTCTCCTTTAGTCTCCTCTCATTTCCTCCTCATTTTTCCTTTCTCCTTTCCATTTTCTCTTCTTTTCTTTCCTTTCTGCTTTCCTCTCTCCTTTCCTTTCTCCTCTCTACTTCCTCTTCTCTCTTTTCCTTTCCTCTCCCTTTTTTTCTTTCTCTTTTCCTTTTCCCCTCCCCTCTCATCTTTCCTCTCCTCTGCTTTCTTTTCCTCTCCCCTTCCTCTCCTTTCCTCCCCCTTTTTTCCTTTATCCTTTCCATTTCCTCTCCTCTCCTTTTCTTTCCTTTCTACTTTCCTCTCTCCTATCCTTTTCCTCTCTCCTCTCTCCTCTCCCCTTTCTTCCCTCTCCTTTCCTTTCTCCTCCCCTCTCCTCTCCTTTGCCCTTCTCCTTTCCCTTTACTCTTATCTCCTTTCCCCTTTTCCCTTCTCCTCTCCATTTTTTTTCCTTTTTCCTTTCCTCTTTCTACTCTCCTTTTCTTTCTTTTCTTTTCTTTTCTCCTCTCCTCTCCCTTTTTTCTTTTTCTTTCCTCTGCACTCCTCTCCTGCTCACGAGTTTATTTTCCTTTCCCTTGATTTCCATTATTTTCCTGTTTCCCTCTTTTTCTGCCTTCCCTTTCAGTTCCTTTATTTTCAGCTTTTTGTTCTTCCCTTTAAAGTGGAATTAAAGCCTAACACTAATTATTCTTGAAACTGTCCCTGCCCCCCTCCTCCTACCTATCCTACCTTACCCGGTCACATGATCTTGCAGCTCCAGCTCTCCCATGTCAGTAAGCAGAGGCTGCAGGGGAGAGGAGGGAGCTTTGACAACCTCTGGGCCCTGGGAGCCTATAGGTGATGTCACATCTCTCAAAACTCCCAGCCATTGTTGAGTTCTCCATGACAGAGGGGAGGTGGAACTACTGGATCATGTCACCGGACTGGACTAAAAAAAAAGGTAAGTATGTGGATCTTTTTCACGCAGGGTAAGCAGGATAGGTCGGAGGAGGGGCGAAGGAACATTTTTAGGAATAGTCAGTGTTAGGCTTGAATTCCACTTTAACATCTGATTTTGTTGGCATCCATACAGGACAAATGTACATGCGGTTTCACTTGACGAATAGCTCTTTAATTTTTAATTTTCTTTAATAAATACACCTCGTACAATTTGTTTCAAGAATCAAAAAAGGAAACAAATTATTGCTAATGAAATTGCATCCTTTTATAACTTCTACAACTGCCAGCTACTCATCCGACCTATCGAAATAAAACAGAAGACTTTGTTGCCTCAAAGTGTTCTCCTTGAGGGATGGTGGCTTCCAGACCTTGCCTGGTCCAGATATATCCAGCAAAGCTTCAATGTCATAAAACCGCTCTGTTCTCTTGCTTGACCGCGTGTTTATTGTAGATAAAAGTTCTGCTCAGGCAAACAGACATCAAAGAAAGAGCTTTGACTCATTTCTCACAAAAGGCTTAATTGCAAAGGACAGTTAAGCACTTTTTACAAAACGCGTCGGGGTTCCTTCTTTGATGTCGTTTCACCTGTTCAGACCTTTTTTTCTGCAATCAACGTACGGTCAAGCCAAGTTATACTGCTCTTCTGAGGAAGGTAGTAGAGAAACAAATAATAGAATAGATTACATGAGTCTTTTCTAATATGTTTCTAGTACAGATGTAGGCAGGTGCAGTTTGGCCTACCTGCACACGTGGCACCGTTTGGCATCAGAGAGAGTGGAGGACAGGGGGACTCTGAGGCCACCGTAGGTGTCATTACGTGCTGCCCTGGATGACATCAGCAGCCAGCTTTAGAGTGGGCAGCGCTAATAAAAGGTTCTGTGCCCCCTTCAGTTGGCATGAATTTGTGAAGTGGCTAGGTCAGGGACAGGAACTTGCTGGAAGCTCAGAGGAGAATGGGCAGACAGGTTGGAGATGATAGAAAGGCAACAGTAACTCCAATAACCCCTCGTTACATCCAAGGTATGCAGAATACCATCTCTAAATGCACAACACATCCAACCTTGAAGCAGATGGGCTACAGCAGCAGAAGACCACAGCGGATGCCACTCTTGTCAGCTAAGAACAGGAAACGGAGGCTAAAATTTGCACGGGCTCACCAAAATTGGACAATAGAAGATTGGAAGAACGTTGCCTGGTCTGATGAGTCTCATTTTCCCTAGAGATGGTTGTGCATGAAAATCCCAGTAGATCAGCAGTTTTTGAAATACTCAGACCAGCCTGTCTGGCACCAGCAACCATGCCACGGTCAAAGCCACTTAAATCCCATTTCTTCCCCATTCTGATGCTTGGGTTGAACTTCAGCAAGTCGTCTTCACAACATCTAGATGCCTAAATGCATTGAGTTGCTGCCATGCCATTGGTTGATTATCAATTTGTGTCACCAAGCAACTGAACAAGTGGACCTAATAAAGTGGCCGGTGATTGTAGACTGCATCTGTCTATATTGGGACAGACTAGGTCAACAGAAATATTGAGGGGCTGGTGGGATACCATGAAGACAACTTTGGGTCAAATGAACACATATGAATTGGTCTAAAAACTGTCCCATAATGGCAACAAAATAAATATAATGTGGAGCGAAAAGTAAATCAAATATACAATTTTTCAAAACTTCTTCATGCATTGAATTCATCATCTCTATGCCTCAAAGGAGAACTGGGGCTCTCAGAAGACCTGGAGCACTACCGACTAGGGTCTAGGAAGCCTCTGCTCAGGGAATGTTATCAATGACCTTCATACACCCAACAACTGCCCTCCAATTCACCTAACAAAAGGCAAAACCGTTGAGTAATATTATAATTATACAGTATTTATAAAGCGCCAACAGTTCGCTCAGCGCTGTACATTACAAAGGGAGACAGAACATGCGACAGTACGAAAACAATACAATGTGATACACGAGGGGTTTGAGGGCCCTGCTCTTTCGAGCTTACAATCTAGGAGGTAGGGGATGGTGGTACAGGAGGAAATGGCTGTGGGGGACGGAGTGGTAGGAAGAGTGGAGGAGGTTGGCAATTAGCAGGGGGGTTTTCAGGGTGCGCCTAAATGAGAGGAGAGTAGGTGATAGTCTGATGGATTGGGATAGGGAGTTCCAGAGGATAGGTGATGTCCTGGAGAAATCCTGGAGGCGGGCATGGGAGGAGGAGACCAGGGAGCTAGAGAGAAGGAGGTCTTGTGAGGAGCGGAGTGTGCGTGTTGGGTGGTACTTCGATATTAGGTCAGTGATGTAGTTCGGGGCAGTATGGTGGATGGCTTTGTACCTCAGTGTTAGGATTTTGAATTTGATCCATTGTGCAATCGAAGGCCAGTGGAGGGATTGGTAGAGGGGGGTGGAGGACACTGAATGGAGGCCAGTGGAGGGATTGGCAGAGGGGGGTGGAGGACACTGAATGGAGGCCAGTGGAGGGATTGGCAGAGGGGGGTGGAGGGCAGTGAATGGAGGCCAGTGGAGGGATTGGCAGAGGGGGGTGGAGGACAGTGAGTGGAGGTCAGTGGAGGGATTGGCAGAGGGGGGTGGAGGGCAGTGAATGGAGGCCAGTGGAGGGATTGGCAGAGAGGGATGGAGGACAGTGAATGGAGGCCAGTGGAGGGATTGGCAGAGGGGGGTGGAGGGCAGTGAATGGAGGCCAGTGGAGGGATTGGCAGAGGGGGGTGGAGGACACTGAATGGAGGCCAGTGGAGGGATTGGCAGAGGGGGGTGGAGGGCAGTGAATGGAGGCCAGTGGAGGGATTGGCAGAGGGGGGTGGAGGGCAGTGAATGGAGGCCAGTGGAGGGATTGGTAGAGGAGGGGGAGGACACTGAATGGAGGCCAGTGGAGGGATTGGCAGAGGGGGGTGGAGGGCAGTGAATGGAGGCCAGTGGAGGGATTGGTAGAGGGGGGTGGCGGAAACGGAGTGGTGGGTGAATGAGTCTATGAATACATAGCAAAGATGTCATTACATGGCCTAAGAAGCAACATCACTTGCTCTCCTTGCCAAATGGGTCAAAGCACTCTTTCACATATCAACCGATTCCGGCTCTCAGTTTTTTTTTCAGGGAAAATCAGAACATGTAACAAAGCTTCTTGGTTGCCTCAGGGTTCTCCTCAATTTCCTTTCGTCTTCCTCTAGTTTTTTGACGCAAGGCCTGATATTTTTTTTTTTTTTTTAAAGCTCATCTTAGACTATAATCCCCATGTAATTGCATTACGGGATCCTATTTAGAATTTACCTCTGAGGACTCTTTGCGGCATTGGAGCAGTAGACGGAATCTTGATTCCGATTCCATAAGCAATGACCTTGGAGGGGTTTAGTCACCTCTATTTTCACGAAACTAATTCCATAGTCACAGCATGTCTAATAGACATTTTATGCCTATACAGTTAAATAGACAAATGACCACAGACTCTGAACTTCGGTTGCCAGTGTAATTAGCGTAAAGATGAGCTAAGGCCCTGAAAAAAAAAAAAAAAAGCAACATTAAAAATGGCTCGTAACACCCGGCTCTTGGAATGAAGATACCCCAGACGGGATTAGTTGACGAAGGCGCATTGAGGGGCCGCGCTAAAAACACAGCATGTTGCACTGTGACCGGTTTAATTACGAAGGGGGGGAGGGGGAAGATGGAAAAATAAACTGGCCAAACCTAAATTTACCGAGCCGTGCCTCATGCCCAGTGCCTGCTTGCCAACAGTTGACGCATGATTTTCTGCAATTTCCAGGGCCTCTAGAGCCTGCGCTGATTACAGTGCCAATGGTGTGGAACCTTCGGATTCAGCTAATGTCTTGGCAGGTGGCTGACGTAGCGAAGCATATTCGAAATGTGTTATAAATTGATAAAGTGGTTACTTGCTAAGCGCCGGACCTAAGTTACACGTTTTTGGAAAGAGGTGACGGGCACGGAGCGAATGTTCTCTAAGCGAAGCCACGAGCCTGTGGCCGGTGGTGCCAGGATCCCATGCCATACATGTACATTTCTTGCTGGAAAACCATCTGCCATGTGCTGTATTAATAAGAACATAGCTGTAGATATTAGGGGTCCCTCAACAACATCATTAAAATGGGGCTTCAGGCAGATATATAAAATGCACAATTTAATTCAGTTATTTTATTCATTAAAACTGAACTCTGGGAATTAGTCCAAATCTTCCCCTGCAAGGGTTAAATGCTCATTTAGTCTAGGGGTGCAGGGGTAAGGCGTATCACTTACCTTAATCCTTTGGTCTGGTAGGCTTGTAAGAGGGGCTTTGTGATTAGCTAGTAATAGCGCCAACAGACCCTGCTCCTGTCCTGCTAGAAAACTGCCCCTCCTGCTGAGGCCGAACCCTACGCCATATTGTGACCGACCCCATGCCAGAGGCCTCCACACAACATTCCCGGCCATTGACCTTTATATCCCAAGAAGGGAATGTCCACACATGAATAAGGTTGATAGGAGAAGAAGGTGGACGCCGCTCAACGGACCCCAGGAGTGAGACGCATGGATGGCTTGGCTTGGCCTCAGCCACTGTTCTGGCCATGCCCTCTGACGCGTTTCACCCCACTCACAGGGGCTTGATCACAGAGACTCTCACAGCGAAATGCATTAGAGTACATGGACTGGTGGCTGAGGCCAAGCCAAGCCATCCATGGTTCTGACTCTTGGGGTTGGTTGAGCTTCTCCTATCAGCTATACTGGAAATTGCTCTGGGACACCTGCTCCCTTTCTATGCTGGTGTGGTGATTCTTATCTTACTATCCAGCTTGGAGGGGTGCCACAAGACACTCTCATAGCTCACATGAATAAGGCTGCTACACTTTACTGATGGTACTCAGGAAATGGTATAACAGTCACATCACATCGACATACAATCCGGAGTCACTTGACAATACATAGTCAATCACATTTAGTGGATGGTCCGCAGTAGTCACATGTGAAAGCATATGCACCACTTTAAGCAGCCATCATCTCTCTAATAGTCTCTCCTTCCACCCATAGTCATTAGTACTCATTGGACTGGGCTCTCTGTAGTCACCTCTGGGAGGGTGGAAATGTGAGAGAGAAAGGGGAGATGACAGAGGGAGGGCAGTAAGAGCAAGAGTGTAGGTTAGAGGGGGTGAGAGAGAGGAAGAGAGTGAGAGAGAGAGACGGGGAGAGAGAGAGTGGGGGGGGGGGGGGTCAGAGGGAGAGGGTTAGAGAGCAAAGAGGGGAGAGAGGAGGGGGTGAGAGAGAGAGGGGAGGTATGAGAGGAGGTGGGGGTGAGATAGAGGAAGGGCGGATAGAGAGAGGGTGGAGAGAGAGAGAGTGGGGGGTGAGAGAGAGAGGGGTGAGAGAGAGAGAGAGAGAGAGAGAGAGAGAGAGAGATGGTGAAAGAGAGAGAGTGGGGGTGAGAGAGAGGGAGGGGGTTGGAGAAAGGGAGAGAGGAAGGTGAGAGAGAGAGAGAGAGAGAGAGAGGGGGGGGGGGTGAGTGAGAGGGAGGAGGTGAGAAAGGGAGGTTGTGTCTTCGTATTCTCCATATAGAAGGGGAGGTGAGAGCAGGTAGAGGGGGAGGTGAGAGCGGGTAGAGGAGGAGGTGAGAGCTGGTTGAGGGGGAGGTGAGAGTGGGTAGAGGAGGAGGTGAGAGCTGGTTGAGGGGGAGGTGAGAGCGGGTAGAGGGGGAGGTGAGAGCGGGTAGAGGGGGAGGTGAGAGCAGGTAGAGGGGGAGGTGAGAGTGGGTAGAAGAGGAGGTGAGAACGGGTAGATGGGGAGGTGAGAGTGGGTAGAGGAGGAGGTGAGAGCGGGTAGAGGGGGAGGTGATAGTGGGTAGAGGAGGAGGTGAGAGCGGGTAGAGGAGGAGGTGAGAGCAGGTATAAGAGGAGGTGAGAGTGGGTAGAGGGAGAGGGGAGAGCGGGTAGAGGAGAAGGTGAGAGCAGGTAGAAGAGGAGGTGAGAGCAGGTAGAGGAGGAGGTGAGGGTGGGTAGAGGAGGAGGTGAGAGCGGGTAGGACCGATGTGCAAGTTATGCTTCTTTTTTGTTACTTGAGTCTTGCATGATTCCTCTTCACCCATGTAGTCTCTGACACACGGCTCTGCGTGCCAAAACCAAAAATTTCCCATATTGCACTTGATTGGAACACCGAAATCACATGGTTTGGAGGGCGGGGCCAATACTTTGGGCAATATAGTGCATACCTGACTGGTCCATGTACTGATTGCATACACCTGTGGCCATGGAGGGGATTGGACCACCGGTATCACATGATTGGGGGGGTGGGGGAGGGTGGGCCCAATACTTTGGGTCCAATACTTTGGGCAATATAGTGCATACCTGACTGGTCCATGTACTGATTGCATACACCTGTGGCCATGGAGGGGATTGGACCACTGGAATCACATGATTGGAAGGGTGGGGGAGGGTGGGCCCAATACTTTGGGTCCAATACTTTGGACAATATAGTGCATACCTGACTGGTCCATGTACTGATTGCATACACCTGTGGCCATGGAGGGGATTGGACCACCGGAATCACATGATTGGGAGGGGTGGGTCCAATACTTTGGGCCATATAGTGCATACCTGACTGGTCCATGTCCCGATGTTACACCGTGTCCTGTACATACTGTTTCTAGCATTACTTGAATGGGTTAAAGAAAACCCCCCACAATTGTTGTTGCTCCGATATCCCCACCTTCCCCTCCGGTATATAAATCGCGGTGATGTCAGGACGTGTAAAATATAATTTCTCTCCAGGTCAGACCTCCTCAAGGTCAGAGTGCTGCTGTCTCTAAAAATACGGCTGTATGTTTGCCGCATAAATCCTGGGCCTTGACAAAGTTTATGAAAGAATGATTTATTATTTGTCTCCGGCAGCATCCACCGCCGTCCCACAATGCTGTGCTCCAGCGGCCTGTCACACGTGTCAGCGCCATCCTTCCAACGATGAGGTGCAAAGGGGTTTTTTATTTTCCTACTTGCAGGAAGCAAAGCAGAATAGAATGAAGAGGCAGAGATCATTTAGTGTGGAGACAGAAGTGGCGGCTCAGTGTGGCAGCACAAGAGGAGTCTATAAAAGAAAATCGCCGCGTTTCGTTTCCGAACATACGCTGCATTTCTGGGAAACGTTGAGGAACGCTTTTGTTACATTGTAACGATTATTCTGGTATTTATACAACTATATAGACAACAGTTGCCGGAGTATTTACCTGCCGCTGAATCACTGACATCATACAAAGATACAAAGAAACCAAATGTACAAAACAAAACGTATTTACGGCGCGGCCATATCTCATTGTAATGTTCACAGGGATTGTTATCAGCGGGAAGACGGGGGGGGGGGGGGGACGTTCCGGCACCTCCAGCACTGGAATGCATGTTATGGCAAGGGGTGCTGGCGTGTGCTGCTCAGTCTATTGATGCTGGCCGCTGGGGGATCTATTTTTGCTGCTGGGAAGGTCTATTGTTGCTGGGGGAGGGGTCTTATGTTCCTGGGGGGGTCTATTATTGCTAGCCGCATGGGGATCTAGTTTACTGCTTTGTCCACTATTAACATGAGGCACTACACCCCTAGGAGGCTCTAGAATATTTGGGTCCCCCTATAGCCCTGCACTGGGGGATTTATTTTTGCTGCTGGGCAGGTCTATTGTTGCTGGGGGGGTCTTATGTTCCTGGGGGGGTCTATTATTGCTAGCCGCATGGGAATCTAGTTTACTGCTTTGTCCACTATTAACATGAGGCACTACACCCCTAGGAGGCGCTAGAAGATTTGGGTCCCCCTATAGCCCTGCACTGGGGGATTAATTTTTACTGCTGGGGAGGTCTATTGTTGCTGGGGGAGGGGTCTTATGTTCCTGGGGGGGTCTATTATTGCTAGCTGCATGGGGGATCTAGTTTACTGCTTTGTTCACTATTAACATGAGGCACTACCCCACTACCCCCCTAGGAGGCGCTAGAAGATTTGGGTCCCCCTATAGTCCTGCACAGCCAGGCATCACACATCACACATGGGAGGGATCTACTGTTCAGGGAAGGGTCTATTGAAGCGGGCTGTGGGAGATCTGTTGTTGCTGGAGGGTATTTTGTTGCAGGTGGTCCATTGTTGCTGTGGTGGATCTATTGTAGCTGTGGTGGATCTATTGTTCCTGAAGGAGGTCTATTGTTGCTAGCTGCAGGGGATCTAGTTTACTGCTTTTCTCATTATTACCATGAGGCACTACCCCTTTATGAGTCACTAGAAGATTTGGGTCCTCCTATAGTTCTGCACAGCCAGGCATCACACATCTTCACATAGGCTTGCTGGGGGATAGTTGTTGGTGGGATGGATCTACTGTTCAGGGAAGGGTCTATTGAAGCGGGCTGATGGGAGATCTGTTGTTGCTGCCATAGGTCTGGACAGGAGCCAACCTCCCAGCATGTCTTTGGAGTATGGGGGGAAGCTGGAGTCCTAGGAGACCTATGCGGACACAGGGAGAACATGCAGGCTCTGGGCAGGTGGTGTCATGGGTGGGATTTGAACCAATGACCCTGGTGCTACCAGGTGGAAGAGCTACTGTGCTGTCCTGTTAAAAATATCTTGGTGGGCTGGTGGGGATTGTCCATTGGATAAGCACCAATTAAAGATGGACACCATGGACCTGTGGGATCAAACTCTGATGATGACATAGGAGCCTGCTTGTGTAAAGCCTACAGCACCACCATTATTTATTACAGGTACTTATATAACACCCTCAATTTATGCAGCACTTTACATATAAAGTCCCTAACCCTCAGGGAGTGTACAATCTTAGGTCCCTAACTCACATTCATACATACACATACTGGGGACAAGTTGGACAGCCAACCTCCCAGCATGTCTTCAGGGTGTGGAGGGAAGCTGGAGTACCTGGAGGAAACCCACACGGGCACAGGGAGAGCATGCAAGCTCTGGGCAGGTGGTGTTATGGTTGGGATTTGGGCCAATGACCCTAGGGCTGCCAGGTGGAAGAGCTAACCACTTAGCCACTGTGCTGCCCAGGGGTGGATTGACAACTCATGGGGCCCCCAGGCAATAGGGGATCATGGGGCCCCTATGTCCTTGCCCACACTCAAAAAAGCCTATAAAAAAGGTACCAGGGGCATTTCATGGGGCCCCCTACTGACAATGGGCCCTCGGGCAGTGCCCGAGTGCTCGAATGGTCAGTCCGCCCCTGGTGCTGCCCCATTAAAAATATCTTGGTGGGCTGGTAGGGATTATCCATTGGATAAGCACCAATTAAAGATGGACACCATGGACCTGTGGGATCAAACTCTGGCCCTGAAGATGACATAGGAGCCTGCTTGTGTAAAGCCTACAGCACCACCATTATTTATTACAGGTACTTATATAACACCCCTCAATTTCTGCAGCACTTTACATATAAAGTCCCTAACCCTCAGGAAGTGTACAATCTTAGGTCCCTAACTCACGTTCACTCATGTGAGGAACAATTTGGACAGGAGCCAACCTCCCAGCATGTCTTCAGAGTGTGGAGGGAAGCCGGAGCACCTGGAGGTAACCTGTACAGGAACAGGGAGAACATGCAAACTCTGGGCAGGTGGTGTCATGGTTGGGGGTTGAACTAATGATCATAGTACTGCTAGGTGGAAGAGCTAACCACTAATGCAGGCCATAGATGGGTCGAAAATCGGCCAATTTTTCTTTAAAAAAAATGAAAAATCGGTCGTTGAAGCGGCCGACGTTACCAGCAACGGTAAAAAAAAAATCGTCCGATTTTTATCCCGTCTACAGCTGGCAAAAAGTGTCCCTGCAGAGAGCTCCGCTATTTCTTTGACAGTTCCTTGATATTTATAGCGGTTGCAACAATGTATCTATTTGTATCCATTTAGGATACAGATGTTTTTATTCAGAAACAAATAGATATATTGTTGCAACCGCTATAAATATCAAGGAACTGTCAAAGAAATAGCGGAGCTCTCTGCAGGGACACTTTTCGCCGGACTGGAATTCCTCTTCTTCTTCATCCTCCTCCTCTTCTTCTTCATCATCCTCTTCTTCTTCATCCTCCTCTTCTTCTTCATCCTCCTCTTCTTCTTCATCCTCTTCTTCTTCATCCTCCTCTTCTTCTTCATCCTCCTCTTCTTCATCCTCTTCATCCTCCTCTTCTTCATCCTCCTCTTCTTCATCCTCTTCTTCATCCTCTTCTTCATCCTCTTCTTCATCCCCTTCTTCATCATCATCCTCTTCTTTTTTCTTCTTCTTTTTGTCTTCCTCTTGCAGGTCACTGCTCATGCGCAGATTTTTTTATCGGTAAAAAGATCGGCTGATTTGCCCATCATTGCCGCGAAAATCGGCCGATGGCAAAATCGGCCGATTTTTTTTCCAACTTTACCGATAAAAAAAATCTGCCAAAATACTGAAAACCGGCCGAACAATTAGCCCACTAACGATCCGAAAATCAGCCAATTTTATTTTCGGCCGAAAAATCGGCCGATTTTCGATCCATCTATGGCCTGCATTAGCTACTGTGCTGCCCCACTAAACATTAAAACACACTTTGAGTAAACAGCTGATTTTGTCAAATACATTTCTCCAAGACAGCGGGCAGAAAACGTTACTTCAATTGTGACGCACGTATTTCATTTTCACTTTTTCTCCTCCGTTTATGCCAAAGGCTTAGTGCCATCTTCGGCTGATCACAGGTCCAACCATCCAATATAATTGATAGTGCGCTCGGAAAAGGAGCCGGCAAAGTTTAGTTAGCTTAAAAAAAAAAAAAAACCGCGCATTATTCCCAGGATCGCTCTACATCACCGAAGGCGCAGAAATAATATCTGTAAGTGGTTTTTTCCACCTTTTTTTTTTTGCGCTCTTAATAAAGCAGCCCGTCCTGACTATATCATTTTAAGTAGATGGTTAATGAATCTGAGCAAAAGTGTGTCTAGTATCCAAGAGGGGATTGTTTATTAAAACCTCCGGAATGAACTCGGCTGTAAGTAGATGTTACTTTTCAGGATACGCCGTTTCTTGCTGAGTTGTGAAATTACAGAGAGATGGGATGATCAAAAAATCTTATTCCCTCAACTGTTTATGTCACGGATGAGAGTTTCTATTTTATAGATTCCGCCATTTTAATTTTGTGTCGTGTGGGAAGTGCATGCTACTGATTTCAAAGGTTCCCCTTTTTTTTTTTCCTGCCAGCAAAGCCAGACAACAATATAAACAAACCAGATAATTGCTTACGGCCCACCACAGGGCTGGGATATGGTGGACCTGCATTGTACGTCATGATGTTGAAGAGCTTCAACTGGTTGGGCAGCAAAGTAAAGGGGCTTTGAATGAATGGTTTGATGAAGAGAAGGAAGCTTTTGGGAGTTGGATCTGAACCCACAACCTATGCTGTGTCCAGCAGGGGCTCTTCTTGCTGAGCCACCAGAGATCCTGGACAGATCTCTGTCTGATCCTTTGGGCTTGCTTGCCGTGTCTCTTGTTTCTGGTGAACATTGAGCTTTTTGCTCCTCCCATGAACTTCCTATTTGAGCCTTGTCCAGCAGGGGCTCTTCTTGCTGAGCCACCAGAGATCTTAGATCTCTGTCTGATCCTTTGGGCTTGCTTGCCGTGTCTCTTGCTTCTGGTGAACATTGAACTTTTTGCTCGTCCCGTGAAATTCCTATTTAAGCCTTGTCCTTCTATGAACCTTGTTCAGCAGGGGTTCTTCTTGTTGAGCCACCAGATATCTTGGACAGATCTCTGTCTGATCCTTTGGACTTGCTTGCCGTGTCTCTTGCTTCTGGTGAACATTGAACTTTTTGCTCGTCCCGTGAAATTCCTATTTAAGCCTTGTCCTTCTATGAACCTTGTCCATCAGGGGCTCTTCTTGCTGAGCCACCAGATATCTTGGCCAGATCTCTGTCTGATCCTTTGGGCTTGCTTGCCGTGTCTCTTGTTTCTGGTGAACATTGAACTTTTTGCTCCTCCCATGAACTTCCTATTTGAGCCTTGTCCTTGTTTGAGCCTTTTCCATCAGGGGCTCTTCTTGCTGAGCCACCAGAGATCCTGGACAGATCTCTGTCTGATCCTTTGGGCTTGCTTGCCGTGTCTCTTGTTTCTGGCGAACATTGAACTTTTGCTCCTCCCATTAACTTCCTATTTGAGCTCTGTCTCTGTACTTGCTGTTTGCCAGATTATTGTTCTTTCTCCAGCCAATATCTTGCTCCTTTGTTTATCTGCAGGTGTCCATATATCTATCAATCCTCGGATTGTTCCTCGACTACGCTTCTGCTTGATCCCAACCTGCAACCACTTGTTACCCACCTTTGGCTTCTTAACTGACTACACTTCTCCTTGATCCCTCTCTGCTTATCTGCTACTGGACCTTGGCTTGCTCACCCCCTGGTGGGGTGATCCTGGGGGCCGTGACCTGGTACTAACATGCAGCAAAACCCATCTCGACCATCAGGAGCTCTGGTGAACATCAGTTAGTTCTTAGACCTTGCACCTCGGGTTAGTTCCCATCATCCGCCAGAGTGACCTGCTTGTGTACTCATCCTGCTGGTTGGTGGAAGCCTTACTACTGGTTATAGCTACTGGTCTCTGACCCTGACCCCTGACCATGGCAGAAGCCTTCCAGAGCAAGAAACAAGGCAAATATTTCAATTGGTGGAAGCCTTACTACTGGTTATAACTACTGGTCTCCAAGCCGGACCCCTGACCATGGCAAAAGCCTTCCAGAGCAAGAAACAAGGCAAATATCTCAACTTATTCCATTCCCCCCTAGACATAATGGGCAGATAACCCTTGCAGTGTTGGGGATCTATCCCCTCACTACTATTTCCATTAACAAGATGTGTGAGGAAAAGTCCCCAAAATAATTTGCAGACAGCCATTGACAGAAGTTCACATTATACCTCATTCTGTCCCAGTTTAAACACAATTAATTAAACTTGATGACCAATGTACACCATTGCCTATAAATGTGGCTTCTGAAGAGAGAATTTTGGTAGAATTACTGGTGTAACGCCCTCTAAGTTAGCTAGATAGGATTTTTTTTTTTAGGTAGAGGCTGAGTAGCAGCCTGGGGTGAGTCAGCCTTGGAGTGAGGCAAGAGTTCACCTCAGGACACGCTGGGAGGTTCTACAGGTCAGGGCTTCTGGAGCCCTTCCAGAAACTGGCAAACCTTTCTGGCAGAGGGGTGGAGGAGCCCAGATCTTTATGTTTGAGAGACCTTGGCCAATCCCCTGGTAGGAGGCTGGGCATGGATAGCCAGGACAACCTTCAAATGTGGCGGAGCCTGGGGAAAGGTATGCAGCATCAAGTGGAAGATGGATTGAAAGGAAGGCAGGAGTGAGGAACCTGGGAGGGGACCCTACCTACAGGCAGGATTCTGGATGGGAGGATCTCCACTGTGGGGAGGACAACCTGTGCTGCAGGGAAGGAGCCAGCCCAGCGTAGGGCCTGAAGGCAGCCACCAACCATGCTGACAGGACAGGACATGGTAAGCACGATTAAACCCCCCGGGCCAGAGAAGGGGAGAGGACCCAACTAGTTCTCATCGGGAACTACTTCATTGTTAGCTCTTGGGACCCCTTGCCCAGGGATACCCTCAGTGCAGCTGGGTGAAGAGGAGGATTCATCCAGGGTCTCAGGAGGTACAGCAAGGAGACTTAGTGCTCCTTAAAAGAGACGGTGCTATTTTCTTGATCCACATTTTGTAGTTTTTGTTGCTAAGAAGTTCTCCCTCAAGTTTCACAGTTCTTTCCCATATACCCCTAAACCCCATCCAAGTTGTTAACCCCTTAATAAAAAAAAAAACAAATAACCAGCTCAAGGACTGTTTTACTGACTCCAGATGTGCAAGTGTGGAACATTCGTGTTGCCTGGCCACACAGAGCTTAGGGGAGGACCCAAAACAAATGCGGGGGCCCTCAAAAGTGTAGTTCTACACAGGCTTTTGGAAAGTAGCCTAAAACCTTTGGTACTAAAGGGCGTCTAGCTTCTCCATCTTAGCTGTAAGATATATAATACACTTTTACTAATTGGCTGAAATTCGTGTTAATGGACTAAAATGAATCCAGCTCTCCACTTAACTCTCTGTGTCCCACCATTCGTCTTGACTTTTTTAGTTGTTAGAATAAACATGATTCGTGGCACGGGCTGCTGAAGAGTCAACTCTTTGAAAACGATTCAACAGCTTTCTTCTCAATAGCTCTCAGGAGGAATAAGTGCTACTGTATCTATCGCATTGTTAAATGTATTTGTGCCACTGTAACCGAATACACAACACATAGCAAGTTAAATGAGGTGACGGGAATGCGGTGAAGGAAAACAATCGAGCATAAACGCATATGTAGAAATTGTTTTGCAGACGGAGTGCTGAGCCACAAACAGAGCCGTACTTGAACAGTTTTTCTCTTTTTCTCAAGTGAAAAAAAAATTGGCAGTTATTGTGGATGGCCAACTCTCCAGACCAGTGCGTGGTCCCAAGACAAGAACAATGGTGACTCTTTGATGTTTTAGATGTTGGGGCCCAAAACTAATGGTGTTCCATATGTGAATCTTCCATCAAGATAATAGCACATCTTTCTTTCTTCTCTAGGTAGATTCCCAGACTCCGACCTCTCCTGCCAGCTCCATATCCAGTCACTCTCCAAATCTTGCCGTCTTCACCTCCATGATATCATTCCACAATATGCCTCTTCTTAACCAACTACACCACCAAGCTACTATACCTTCTTATCTATTGCCTCCTTGACTATTGCAGCTCCCTCCTCGTTGGCTGACCTCTACATGGGCTATCCCCAGTGGTGAATATAGGTTTCATGCTGCACTAGGCAACACAAAAATTGGCACTCCCCACCCCCTCACGTACCCTGACACCGACCAACACCCCCCTCCCCCACGAAGAGAGCCTAATATTGACCAACAACACCCCAACCCCCACCTCCACCCAAGAGAGTCTTCCACTACCATCTCCCCCCATACACTGGCAAGAGATAAGTCCCCCGGACCATGCATTCACTATATCCGCTCTCCCCGGACCCATCATTCACTATATCCGCTCTCCCCGGACCCATCATTCACTATATCCGCTCTCCCCGGACCCATCATTCACTATATCCGCTCTCCCCGGACCCATCATTCACTATATCCGCTCTCCCCGGACCCCGCATTCACTATATCTGCTCTCCCCGGACCCCGCATTCACTATATCCGCTCTCCCCGGACCCTGCATTCACTATATCCGCTCTCCCCGGACCCCGCACTCACTATATCCACTCTCCACGGACCCCGCTTTCACTATATCCGCTCTCCCCGGACCCCGCGTTCACTATATCCGCTCTCCCCGGACCCCACGTTCACTATATCCGCTCTCCCCGGACCCCGCGTTCACTATATCCGCTCTCCCCGGACCCCGCGTTCACTATATCCGCTCTCCCCTGACCCCGCGTTCACTATATCCGCTCTCCCCGGACCCATCATTCACTATATCCGCTCTCCCAGGACCCCGAGTTCACTATATCTGCTCTGCCCGGACCCCGCGTTCACTATATCCGCTCTCCCCGGAACCCACGTTCACTATATCCGCTCTCCCCGGACCCCGCGTTCACTATGTCCGCTCTCCCCGGACCCCGCGTTCACTATATCCGCTCTCCCCGGACCCCGCATTCACTATGTCCGCTCTCCTCGGACCCCGCATTCACTATATCCGCTTTCCCCGGACCCCGCATTCACTATATCCGCTCTCCCCGGACCCTGCATTCACTATGTCTGCTCTCCCCGGACCCCGCATTCACTATATCCGCTCTCCCCGGACCCTGCATTCACTATATCCGCTCTCCCCGGACCCCGCATTCACTATATCCGCCCTCCCCGGACCCCGCATTCACTATATCCGCTCTCCCCGGACCCCGCATTCACTATATCCGCTCTCCCCGGACCCCGCATTCACTATATCCGCTCTCCCCGGACCCCGCATTCACTATATCCGCTCTCCCTAGACCCCGCATTCACTATGTCCGCTCTCCCTAGACCCCGCATTCACTATATCAGGACAGAAACCGAGAACAAATCTGCCAACAGCCCCCCCCCCAAAAAAAAAAAACCTGACGAAGCTACCAAACCTCTATGTTACAAAAAAAAGTCATTTGAATGCTGTGTGTTCCCTGTCAGTAGAATAGAAAGTGAACAAATCCTTTGTAATAAATTGCATATATTACATATAATAGAGCAGAATGTCTGATAATATCTGTCATTATACACTGAATACTCCCAACTCGGAGATATTGTCCGCACTGCATTATGTAAAACGCCGAGATCAGGCGGATTAAGCAAATTCGATTTGCAACAATCATTTCCTACTTTTTTTAAAAAAGAAAAAATTGTGCTGAATTGAATAGACCGGACTTTTAAAAAGTACCGCAAAACAAGGGGGAGCAAAAACTCGCAGGGGTCAACCTGGGCCGTGGATAAGGGGGTACCACCAGTCTTCCAGTACGGGGCCCAGGCCAGCAGGGGGGTCCAGGCAGCTAGGCGAATCGAATGTGGGCAGGGAGGGTGATTGGCGAAGTGAGGGGGGGCAATTACTGGAACTGGTCCCCTGTATGGCTCTCTCTGCAGCTGCTGAAAGCCGGCTTCTTCTCTTCTCCCTCCCGCTGGCTTTCAGCTGCTGCAGAGGAAACCATACCGGGGATCAGTTCCAGTAGTTGCCCCCCACTCCCACAGTGCCAGTCACCCTCCCTGCCCACATTCGATTTCCCTAGCTACCTGGGCCCCATGCAGGAGAACTGGTGGTATCCCCTTATTCCAGTATTTGCCCCCCGCTGCACCCATCACCATCCCTGTGCTCCATACGTTTCCCCCTGCTGCCCAGGCCCCCCCACAGTGCTGCCAGCTCCCCTCCTGTCCTTCCCACCAGCACACAATAGGATCCTTCGGGATGGAAAGCGGGGGAAGGGTCCTCTAAATATGTCACATTTACCAGTCCCTCCCTTTCCTGAATGAACACAATGAGTGATCGGTACTAATCTCTCACTGTATTCATTCATAACTAAAGCGTAGTAAACTGTTTTTTTTTTGGGGGGGGTTGGCTGTCAGGTTAGCTGTATAGGACCCCATGGTTTCTAACAGCAGCCCTGGCGGTCAATCCACTTAGTCCTACTAAAGGTAAAATGATTGTTGTCCTGGGTTACCAGCTTCACTTTAATTATCATTTTTTGGAAAAATGGGAGTAAGTCTAGGTTCACACCTATGCGTTTTCCGTTGCGTTTTCAAAAAACGCACTACAGTCCATTTAACATGAGTTCCTATGGGACACGGTCACGTCTCCACGTTTTCACCCCGGTACGTTTTTTGAAAAGGGTCAGGGACTTATTTTTAAACACAAAAGTTGCATTTTTGGTTCAATAGACTTCAATGGAGACGCTGCAGAAATGCATGTAGTGCGTTTTTTGATGCGTTTTGAGTTTTAATCTGCCCAGCAACCAGTGAAAAAAAAAACCCCCAAAATGCAAAGCGCATGCAAAAAATATGTTTACATAGTTATGCAGGCCATACATGGTTCGAACGTTGTTCGTTCTGTAATCGGGCGTTTTTTCACGAATTTTCCAGCATGCCCTATAAAGAAAATGGGGAGGAACCACGAAAATCGGCCGATGCCATTGCCCCACTAACAGAGCGAAAATCAGCCGATTATTCTTAGGTCCGATTTTCGTATGAAAATTGTTTGGAATTCGAATCATGTATGGCCTGCATAAGTCTGGCTGAAAGATAGACAAAGGTCCATCCAGTTCAACCATTAAAAAAAAAAAAAAAAGTTATAATCCTACTCCCACAGTTGATCCAGAGGAAGGCAAAAAACCCAGCAAAGCACGATCCAATTTACTCCTGCAGGGGAAAAAATTCCTTCCTGACCCCCCCCAGAGGCAATCGGATATTTCCTGGATCCACTTTCCCTATAAATGTTATATCCAGTTATATTCTGTGTATCCAAGAAAGAATCCAGGACTTTCCTACAGCAATCCACTGAGCTGGCCACAACCAACTCTTGAGGGAGTCTATTCCACATTCTCACAGCTCTCACTGTGAAGAAACCTTTCCGTGTTTGGAGATTACATTTCTTTTCCTCCAGATGTAAAGAGCGCCCACTTAAAACGGATGAAACGCAAACTGCATAGGTGTGAACCTTGCCGAAATGAAGATGCTTTTCCTGGCAGAAGTCAATGAAATCTCGACTTTTATTTCCCGTGCCGGAGAGCGACTGTCGCAATCTTTTTTTTTTTCCATCCAAGAAACAAACATTTGGGCAGCATAACCTTTACAGGAGCTGCTGGTGGACGTCGCTCTGTCCCAGCCTACGAGTCACAAGTTAATGAAAGAGAATGGAGATGAATGGCCATGACGGAGGTCCGGGGGGCGGTAATGACAGACCGCCACTTATGGCTCCGAGAGGAACCATCAGTTATATGTAAGATAAAGGTACGGTGATTACACATCGGCTTCCATGATGGATAAGTGACACCCCTTGTGCTCATAAACCGCTCTGCATTGGCCACAGTGGACCTGGCAGCCAAGAACTATTCTGAACCGGCGCTAATTAACAGTTACAAACTCATAGTCATTAATGTGATTTATTAACTTTGGGAAATTGTGACATCTTTTCTTCTTTTTTTTCTGCCCCAGTGATGGTCATTAGCTAGGAAAAGTATGTTGGCCTAAGCCCAGATAAAAAAAAGCGATCTCACTGCCCAAGTGCTGATTAGTAGAACAAACAGGAAACATGAATGTGGCTGAAAACCTAAAATGAAAAAAGAACAAAGTATATCCTTCTATAGTGTGTACTTGCCTCAGTCCAAAGCAACAAGTATGATTTTTGGCTTCTGTTTCCTTGTTTCCTTACTCTGCTATCAGCATGAGTCGCCTCTGACAGTTTATGCTGACACCAAGCAATGCCAGGGGACGGGTGGAAGCGTGGAAGTGGAAGCGTACTCAGTAACATGCCAAAGGTCAGTAACAAGTGGATGCAGGTTGGGATCAGGTGGAAGCGTAGTCAAGGATCAAGCCAAGGATGGTAACAAATGGTGTAGGTTGGGATCCAGTGGAAGCGTAGTCAGTAACATGCCAAAGGGCAGTAACAAGTGGGGCCAGGTTGGGATGAGGTGGAAGCATAGTCAAGGATCAAGTCAAGGATGGTAACAAATGGTGTAGGTAGGGAACCAGCAGAAGCATAGTCAGTAACAAGCCAAGAGGTCAGTAATAAATGGGTGCAGGTTGGGATCAGGTGGAAGCGTAGTCAAGGATCAAGCCAAGGATGGAAACAAATGGTGTAGGTTGGGATCCAGTGGAACCATAGTCAGTAACAAGCCAAGAGGTCAGTAATAAATGGATGCAGGTTGGGATCAGGTGCAAGTGTAGTCAAGGATCAAGCCAAGGATGGAAACAAATGGTGTAGGTTGGGATCCAGTGGAACCATAGTCAGTAACAAGCCAAGAGGTCAGTAATAAATGGATGCAGGTTGGGATCAGGTGCAAGTGTAGTCAAGGATCAAGCCAAGGATGGAAACAAATGGTGTAGGTAGGGAACCAGCAGAAGCACAGTCAGTAACAAGCCAAAGGTCGGTAAGAAGTGGTTGCAGGTTGGGATCAGGTGGAAGAAGGGTTGCCACCTCATCCCTTTAAAACCGAACACATATTATTGATGCAGGTTCTGTGGCTGATTAAGGTGGTAATTAATCTCGCTTGATGACTTATCTGCAATATATTAGCCTCAAAACCCGTGTAATTAATATGTGTTCGATTTTAAAGGGATGAGGTGGCAACCCTAGGTGAAAGCGTAGTCTAGGATCAAGCCAAGGTTGGTAACAAATGGTGTAGGTAGGGATCCAGTGGAAGCGTAGTCAGTAACAAGACAGAGGTCAGTAACAAGTGGTTGCAGGTTGGGATCAGGTGCAAGTGTAGTCAAGGATCAAGCCAAGGATGGAAACAAATGGTGTAGGTTGGGATCCAGTGGAAGCGTAGTCAGTAACAAGGCAAGAGGTCAGCAATAAATGGGTGCAGGTTGGGATCAGGTGCAAGTGTAGTCAAGGTTCAAGCCAAGGATGGAAACAATTGGTGTAGGTTGGGATCCAGTGGAAGTGTAGTCAGTAACAAGCCAAAGGTCAGTAACAAGTGGGGGCTCGTTGGGATCAGGTGGAAGCATAGTCAAGGATCAAGCCAAGGATGGTAACAAATAGTGTAGGTTGGGACCCAGTGGAAGCATCGTTAGTAACAAGGCCGAGGCTAGGAACAAATGGTTGCAGGTTGGGATCAGGTGGAAGTGTAGCTGAGGATCAAGCCAAAGGTCGGTAACAAATTGTTGCTGGTTGGGATCAAGCAGAAGCATAGTCAAGGAACAAGACAAAGGTTGGTAATGAGTGGTAGCAGATATAGAGATGGCAGCAGGAGTGCTAGAAGTGCAGAGACATGGCTTGAATAGGAAGTTCATAGGAGGACCAAGGAGTTCAAGGTTCACCAGAAGCAAGAAAGTCCAAACAATTAGCCAGGGAGCTGGCCAGCATCTCAGGTGGCTCAGCAAGAACTGATACTGCCTGGCACAGCAGAGGTTGCAGGTTCAGACCCCGGGTCCTGACAGAAGGGTTTTACGCAACCAACCCATTTTCATTCTAGAAAAAATATGAATAAAATCTTTATTACCAAGTGGTAGTGAAGATATGGACTGTAGCAAAAAGTGAAAGGAGCAAGATATCGGCTGGAGAGAGCACAATATTCTTGCAGAGACATAGTTTAAATAGGAAGTTCATGGGAGGAGCAAAGAGTTCAAGGTTCACTGGAAACAAGAGACACGGAAGTATTATCCAAAGGTTCAGGCAAGCTGCTGCCCAGCATCTCAGGTGGCTCAGCAAGAAGAGTCACTGTTGGACTCAGCAGAAGCTGTGGGTTCAGATCCTGGTTCTGACACAACTACATAGCCAGAAGCTGTGGGTTCAGATCCTGGTTCTGACACAACTACATAGCCAGACATTGCTGGGCCTCCTGAGGGCCCCATAGCAGTTGGATGTCGTGCTATAATATATAACTGGTAGCAGATACTTTCATTCCTGTTCCCACAATCACAGATTTCATTCCGCATTGCCTCATGTTTTTTTTTTTTCCTTTTTTTAAATACAATGATTGAATTGCGCCATATTGCAGACGGATCCTGCGAGCGAACTACTCATGAGTCCCCCTCCACTCCCTCTGCCTCCTAATGTGTTGATAGCAGAAGTTGAAGGCCTTTGTTAATGTCCAATATTTTCTGTGTTGCGATTTTTGCTGCCAGGCGTCCGTGGCTTCTAGCTGACTTCATGCAAAATCCACAGTCGGAATTTGCTTTGGGGTAAAATCAAACAAATGAATCCCGCTGAATCTGTCGGGTAGTAGACATAGATCTTTATAACTATTGCAGATGGGGGATTATTTGGGAGCTTGGCTCCTTCCTGCATCTTAAAGTCTGGGAAAAAAAATATATAATTTACTACCTAGGAGCCAAGCATATGTTACTGGTAAAGATCTAATATAACTTACGTGCTGAGTGATGGCGGCCTCCAGTTAGCAAAAAATAAATAAATAAAAAATCATAGCGCAGCTCCTGCAGATCATATCACAGTGGCCCCTGAGAGCCGTAAACGCAGATGTGGGAGGATGTTTGAAGCTCGGGGGCAATGTGAGATGAGATGCCAATGGCCTGAACTCTGCCATTTCTTTTTTTCTATATTACAGAATGATGGCAAGGAATGCAGGCGTAGGGGACCAGGGTAAAGTCAGGAGAAAAAACAAGCGCACAAGTCTGTAAGCATCCCAGGACCACAGTAACAGCCACTGGCTGAGGTGCGGCCCTCTAAAGATCGGGGAATCTTGATATTACTGGAAGAAAGCAAAAAAGGGGCGGGCTCTCCTTGTGCATTCCCACGATAAAAAGGAATTTATTTAACCACTTCCCCCTAAACGGCCGGACGCAGGGGCGGACTGACAACTCATGGGGCCCCCGGGCAATAGGGGATCATGGGGTCCTGTGTCCTTGCCCAAACTCAAAAAAGCCTATGAAAAAGGCACCAGGGGCATCTCATGGGGCCCCCTACTGACTCCGGGCCCTCGGGCAGTGGCCGAGTTTCCAAATGGTCAGTCCGCTCCTGTCCGGACGGTGGCAGTGCAGGGGCGGGCTGCTGTTCATAAATGGCGCCCACCATTTTGGACTGTGCGTGCTCCCTGGGAGCACGCGGCACTGCAATCCGAACACCGATCACTGTGCAGGACCTCTCTGCGAGGTCCCGATCATGTGATCACTGATTGGCCAATCAGTGATCACATGAATAGGTGTAAGCAAGATGTCACTTCTGACATCCTTGCTTACTACGTGTGAAATTTGTGAATGATCACAGAGATCACATGGTACAGAGCCATTCACAACAGCCTTGTACTGTTTGACAAGCTGTGACCAATCACAGCTCTCACAGTATTTCTCAATGGCTGCAGGAATGCCTGTATGGAAAGAGATGATGGAGAAGACTGTGTTGTTTTTCTCTGCCCCCCCCCCCTTCAGCCCATGGTTTCAGTGGAGAGCTGGAGCCTTTTGTCATGGGGTCAGTGCACCTGAAGCTTTGGTTCCTCCAATGATGTTCCTACTTAACCTCTGTTTTTCTACACCCCTAGTATACCCTATTCCCTTTCGACAATCGTGAACTAGGCTATGATAAATGCCCACCTTGGTTGATGATTCTTCTTTCCAAACCGTATCCACATATCTAACGCTCCCTCCTACGCTGAAAACCAGCAGCCAAGGAGAAAAAAAATGCCCACCTTGGTTGATGATTCTTCTTTCCAAGCCTTCTCCACATATCTAATGCTTCCTCCTCTGCTGAAAACCAGCAGCCAAGGAGTAAAAAAAAAATGCCCACCTTGGTTAATGTTTCTACTTTCCAAGCCCTATCCACATATCTAACTCTTCCAGCAGCCAAGGAGTAAAAAAAAATGCCCCCCTTGGTTGATGTTTCTTCTTTCCAAGCCTTCTCCACATATCTAACTCTTCCTCCTCCACTGAAAACCAGCAGCCAAGGAGTAAAAAAAATGCCCACCTTGGTTGATGATTCTTCTTTCCAAACCCTATCCACATATCTAACTGTCCCTCCTCCGTTGAAAACCATCAGCCAAGGAGTAAAAAAAATGCCCACCTTGGTTGATGTTTCTTCTTTCCAAGCCCTCTCCACATATCTAACTCTTCCTCCTCCATTGGAAACCAGCAGCCAAGGAGTAAAAAAAAAAATTCCCACCTTGGTTGATGTTTCTACTTTCCAAGCCTTCTCCACATATCTAACTCTTCCTCCTCCGCTGAAAACCAGCAGCCAAGGAGTAAAAAAAAAATGGCCACCTTGGTTGATGTTTCTTCTTTCCAAGCCTTCTCCACATATCTAACTCTTCCTTCTCCACTGAAAACCAGCAGCCAAGGAGTAAAACAAAAGCCCACCTTGGTTGATGTTTCTTTTTTCCAAGCCTTCTCCACATATCTAACTCTTCCTGCTCCACTGAAAACCAGCAGCCAAGGTGTAAAAAAAAATGCCCACCTTGGTTGATGTTTCTTCTTTCCAAGCCCTATCCACATATCTAACTCTTCCTCCTCCGCTGAAAACCAGCAGCCAAGGAGTAAAAAAAAAATGGCCACCTTGGTTGATGTTTCTTCTTTCCAAGCCTTCTCCACATATCTAACTCTTCCTTCTCCACTGAAAACCAGCAGCCAAGGAGTAAAACAAAAGCCCACCTTGGTTGATGTTTCTTTTTTCCAAGCCTTCTCCACATATCTAACTCTTCCTGCTCCACTGAAAACCAGCAGCCAAGGTGTAAAAAAAAATGCCCACCTTGGTTGATGTTTCTTCTTTCCAAGCCCTATCCACATATCTAACTCTTCCTCCTCCGCTGAAAACCAGCAGCCAAGGAGTAAAAAAAAAATGCCCACCTTGGTTGATGGTTCTTCTTTCCAAGCCTTCTCGACATATCTAACTCTTCCTCCTCCATTGGAAACCAGCAGCCAAGGAGTAAAAAAAAATGCCCACCTTGGTTGATGGTTCTTCTTTCCAAGCCTTCTCGACATATCTAACTCTTCCTCCTCCATTGGAAACCAGCAGCCAAGGAGTAAAAAAAAAAAAATGGCCACCTTGGTTGATGTTTCTTCTTTCCAAGCCTTCTCCACATATCTAACTCTTCCTCCTCCATTGGAAACCAGCAGCCAAGGAGTAAAAAATTCCCACCTTGGTTGATGTTTCTACTCTCCAAGCCTTCTCCACATATCTAACTCTTCCTCCTCCGCTGAAAACCAGCAGCCAAGGAGTAAAAATAAAAAAAATTGATTTTGTTAATTTGCTCACACCTTGGAATTCTGTGCGGAGTAAACACCGGGTTCCGTCTTGCACCATCTGCGATGAGTTTCCTCTTTAGAGCGCCAGAGGGACATTTTGATCTACTATCTGACTCGACATCGATTCTGGAGGGAAATCAGACATTCTGGTAGGCGCACGGAGTTGGCGGCTAAGCGGCGGCGGCTAAAGGAGGTCTCGGGATCCGGTGTCATGTTAAATATTCACAGCAGGAAGACAGCCAGGTACTCGAAGTGACATGATGGATGCCCCTTCTTCTCCCGCTGTCTCTCTCTCATTAAATAAAGTGATTAAAGAGTTATCAAATTTTAATACTTCAAATTGACTTCAGCAGGCAACTTTCTGTGTACAGCAAATCATCCTTGAAGTTACAGCGGCTTTAATTTCATTGGAACGCCGGCATCGACTTTCAAGCAGAGAGAGGAAATATTGAGAAAACATCGCTTAATTACTTGAAATCTGCATTAAAGTCGCATTTCAAGTGGCGTGGCAGACGGGAAGATTTTCTTCTTGTTTGTGAAACAATATTTTTTCCAATCTGGATTTCAGGTCTTCACATGCGATATACAGGAATGAGGCGCCTGCTAGATAATGTATAGAAACCCAAAATTTAACCCCTAACTAAATGACATTTATTTGGCCAAGTTTACTGTAACAATTTGTTTTTTAACCCCTCCACCTCCGGAGGATTCCCCCCCTTCAGGCCAGTAAAAAAATAAAAAAAACCTAAATTTTGTCATAAATTTAGGCCAAAATGTATTCTGCTCCATGTCTTCGAGACGTTTTTTGGACTAATTAGATTTTTTATTACACAAGTTCTATTTTTTTAAAAATTAAAATGTAATTTGCATGGTATTAACCCCTCACCCTCCAGAGGATTTACCCCCCTTCCTGACCAAGCCAGTAAAAAACTAAAAAAAAACAAAATTTTGTCATAAATTTAGGCCAAAACGTATTCTGCTCCATGTCTTTGCAAAGTTTTTTGGACTAATTAATTTTTTATTACACAAGTTCTATTTTAAAAAAAAAAGAAAATGTGATTTGCATGGTATTAACTCCTCGGCCTCCAGAGGATTTATCCCCTTCCTGACCAGGCCAGTAAAAAAAGTAAAAAACAAAACAAAATTTTGTCATAAATTTAGGCCAAAATGTATTCTGCTCCATGTCTTTGCAACTTTTTTGGACTAATTTCATTTTTTATTACAAAAATTATATATTTTTTTAAATGAAAATGTGATTTGCATGGTATTAACCCCTCATCCTCCAGAGGATTTACCACCCCCTTCCTGACCAGGCCAGTAAAAAAATGAAAAAAAAAAAAAAAGTGTCATAAATTTAGGCCAAAACGTATTCTGCTCCATGTCTTTGCCACATTCTTTGGACTAATTTGACTTTTTATTACACAAGTTCTATTTTTTAAAAAATTAAAATGTGATTTGCATGGTATTAACCCCTTGCCCTCCAGAAGATGTACCCCCCTTCATGACCAGGCCAGTAGAAAAAAAAAAAATTTCGTCATATATTTAGGCCAAAATTTATTCTGCTCCGTGTCTTTGCGACTTTTTTGGATTAATTTGATTTTTTATTACACAAATTATATATTTTTTTAAATGAAAATGTGATTTGCATGGTATTAACCCCTCACCCTCCAGAGGATTTACCACCCCCTTCCTGACCAGGCCATTTTTTTGCATTACAGCATTGCGTTACTTTAACTGACAATTGCACGGTCGTGCAATGCTGCACCCAAATGAAATTTACTTTTTTTCCCACGAATTGAGCTTTCTTTTGGTGGTATTTGATCGATTTTGCATTATTTTTTGCTCTATAAAAAAAAAAGACCAACAAGTTTGAGAAAAAGCAATATTTTTAACTTTTTGCTATTAAACATGTCCATTAAAAAAAAAAAGTCATAAATTTAGGCCAAAATGTATTCTGCTCCGTGTCTTTGCGACGTTTTTTGGACTAATTTGATTTTTTATTACACAAGTTCTATTTTTAAAAAAATGAAAATGTGATTTGCATGGTATTAACCACTTGCCCTCCAGAGGATTTTATCCCCCCCCCCCCCCTCCTGACCAGCCCATTTTTTGCGATAAGGCGCTGCATTACTTTAACTGACAGTTGCGCGGTCGTACAACGCTGTGCTCAAATTAAATTTACTTCCTTTTTTCCCACGAATTGAGCTTTCTTTTGGTAGTATTTGATCAAAAAATGAAAATGTGATTTGCATGGTATTAACCCCTTGCCCTCCAGAGGATTTTCCACCCCTTCAAAAACTGTAGCTGCTGACTGTAAAAAAACAGCCACTTACCTGTCTCTCGGTCTCGGTGTGCTCTGGCAACCGGCCGTCCTGTGTTCCTGGCGCTACCATTTTCAGTACGGTCACCCAGCTGTGACAGCTTGCAGTTTCACAGCCGGGTGCCCAATGCACATGCGCAAGTAGCACTGTGCTTTCTGAATGGTTCTGTCATGTGTCCCAGAAGACTACGGGGAGGGGGGAGACAACTTCTGCATCCGGCTGCCTAGGTGATGGCAGCAAAAGTGGGAGCGGGTACCTGTCAATTTCGAGTTACCTGCTCCCCCCTGCTCCCTAGAGGTGACAATCCTTAACGGGGAGCAGGGGACCAGTCAGTAAAGCAGAACTTCCCCTTTTGAGTGGAGCTCCACTTTAAGAGGATAATGTGCTAGTAGGCGTCGCATGAACAATAAATGACTTACCTGAAAATGAAGCCCTCCAGCGAAGTGTCGTCCTGGCTCCCCGAGGATTCCATCTTCACCCAATCTTCCTTCCAGGTTTGCGAGTTGCAGCCATCTGATTGGCCGAGCCGCAATGTCATCACTCCCGTCATGCACAAAGGGAGTTTCAGCCGTGGCGTGTCTCTCTCTCTGTTTCTGGATGGCACGCCGTCCATTGAGAGCTCAGTGCACATGCGTTGGGAGAGGACTGAGTGAGTAATGCTACACCCCTGGGCCAGCTAAGGGGAGAGGCCAGTCAAATGGCAAACCCAACTAGCTCCTCAGTGGGGGGCTGCTTTGCTAAAGTGGCAGTTTCTGTATACCCTTGCCCAGGGATTCCCTCAGGCAGCTGGGATTTGCGGTGGTACACCAGGGGGGCTGGAGAGCTCTTCTGTAAGAGACTTTTGTCTAAGGACTTGTACATAGTTGCTGTAATGGACCCCAGACACCCACGACTGGGTATCTCCATCAAGAAGCTGCTTCTCAGGCTCTGGAACACGAGACCAGTGAGTCTAGCTATTGTTACCCCAAGATCCAGACGACACCAGATTTGAAGTAAGCCAGAGGTAGACTAGTTTATTTGAACACAGATACAGGATATATACACTCAGGGGACAATCCCCCCTCCCTGCATAATGACACAGGGTGGGGCAATCTACATTTAGTAACAAGAGACACACAGGTATTTAAACTTCACACCAGCAGACAGTCCCATCAGGAGGGAGGGCTGCTGGAGACACCCCCCACACTAAGCTAATACACATAAACACATACATCCCATAATAGTTTGCTCCCAAACCGGACAAACAATAGAACAATGGGATGCAGCCACATAACATCAAACAATCCACAACCCCCCCCCCACCTATCTCTTAGACATGTATACCCAATACTAGGACAGATCACCCTGTACCCCTAACAGGCACAGGGTGACTTACACATAAGAGGGATATGGGAAGGTGAGACATGGGTCTCCTCACCTCTCCAAAGTGAGCTGTGTTCCATGGGCCCCCCACCCAAAGTGACTCCCGTCACAGTTGCTACGGAGTTTGTCCTCATGATTGCAGTTTCCTTGGGCAGCCCATACATCCCTTAACCCAGTGTTTCTCAACTCCAGTCCTCATGGACCCCCAACAGGTCATGTTTTCAGGATTTCCATTATTTTGCACAGGTGATTTGATCAGTTTCACTGCCTTAGTAATTACCACGGCTGTTTCATCTGAGGGAAATCCTGAAAACATGACCTGTTGGGGGTCCATGAGGACTGGAGTTGAGAAACACTGCCTTAACCCCATCTAAGCTCAAGACTCCTTAATAAAAAAAAAAAAAAAGCTCAAGGATTGTCTACTGACTCGATTGTGCAAGGTCTGAAGAAAGTGCGTGTTTATCAGGGGGACTATCAGGGGACCCAAAAACTCAGTGACTCCAAAGGGGGCAGTGCTACAATTGGAATGATCACCATTTTATTTTCAAGGGCCTCTGCTAAAAAAACATATAATGTTTGGGGGTGCTAAGTCATTTTCAAGCAAAAAATGCTGATTTTTTTTTACTTGTGCCCATATAGTGTCAGAATAGGCCTGGTCTTCGAGTGGATAGAACAGAAACGGTGGCAGGCAATTGGAGATCTCCATAAGATGTGATCATCGAATTCAGAGTGTAGGCACCAATCACTACGTTTAAAGGCAAAGGAGAAGTAAAGCTTTGAGGACACGTAGACCCTACAGACGAGTCATTATGACTGCTCAAAATGATTTTTTTTCCACTTGACTGACATATCCCTTTAAAGCACCGGAATGCGTTTGCCGCCTTGTGACCTTCCGACTTCTATTGGTATTGACTCGGCTGTTCTGCTGTCATGAGGGATATTGCTAAATCTTCCCATTCTGGAGCCGGTTGAATATATCATTGAGATGGAGGTCTCCAATCTCTCGCGCTCTTCACCATCTCCTGGGCTCATTATCCAAGTTGTCACTCCGCGAAGAGCGAGACCTTTCTCCATGCGATCACGAATCCCGTCAACATATGACAAAAATACCATTCAGAGGGATGAGGAATAATGGATTGCCGATGGATTTGACAACATAAGCCTCCGAGCTAATAGCAAAATCTCAATGATGACTTTGAATGTCAAAAATTCAGTTCACACCGTGTCTCCGGATTGTGTTATTAGAGGGAATAGTATATAATTCCAAGGTGTTACATCTCTCTTGCTCTAAAACAACCCTTGTCTTCAGAAAAATCAACTTCCAATGTGGTTCTCCAGCACAAATAGGAAAATGAAGATGGTTAGTTATTGTGCTTGACATCAGACTTGATATCCCTTAAACTGGACCTAGCATCACATACGCCAATCGGTTGTAACTTTATGAGAACCCACCTAATATTGAGCAGATCCCCCTTTTGTTACCAAAACAGCCTTGACCCGATGAGGCATGGACTCCACTAGAACTCTGAAGGTATGCAGTGGTATCTGGCACCAAGCAGTCAGTAGCAGAACATTGTATAAGTGCCCAGTAGGCAAGTGGTTATGTCCTAAAAGTTGAAAAGTGGGGCCTCCATGGTTCGTACTTGTTGCTCCAGTGCATCCCGAGATGCTCAATTGTACTGAGATCTGGAGAATTTGGAAGCCAAATCAGAACCTCAAACTTGTTGCTGTGTTCTTCAAACCATTTTTTCAGAGTGCTGAAAGAGACCACTGCCATCAGAGAAGACTGTTTCTATGAAGGGGTGGACTTGGTCACCAACAATGTTTAGGTAGGTGGTACGTGTCAAGTAACACCCACATGAATGGCAGGAGCCAAGGTTTCCCAGCAGAACATTGCCCAAAGCATCACACTGCCTCCGCTGGCTTGTCATCTTTCCATACTGCATCCTGGTGTCATCTCTTCCCCAGGTAAGTGACGCACAAATCCACATGATGTAAAAGAAAATGTGATTCATCAGACCAGACCACCTTCTTCCACTGCTGTGTGGTCCATTTCTGATGTATGGGTGTTATTGCATAGTCGTATTGGTTCAGCTTGGATCAAGGTACACATACCATTTTGATCCCCAACCATAACCCATAGAGGCATGGACCCAACTAAACCTCTGAAGGTATGCTTTGGTATCTGGCACCAAGCCATCAGTAGCAGATCCTTTAAGTCTTGTAAGCTGAGAGGTGGAGCCTCCATGGGTTGGACTTGTTTTTCTAGAACATCTCACAGATGCTGGATTAGATTGAGATCTGGCCAAGTCAACACCTTGAATTCCTTATTGTGTTCTTCAAACCATTCTTGAATTCATCAGACCAGGCCACCTTCTTCCACTGCTCTGTGGTCCATTTCTGATGTTGATGTATGGGTGTTATTGCATAGTTGTATTGGTTCAGCTTGGATCGAAATACACATACCATTTTGATCCCCAACCATAACCCATAGAGGCATGGACTCCACTAAACCTCTGAAGGTATGCTTTGGTATCTGGCACCAAGCCATCAGTAGCAGATCCTTTAAGTCCTGTAAGCTGAGAGGTGGAGCCTCCATGGGTTGGACTTGTTTTTCTAGAACATCTCACAGATGCTGGATTAGATTGAGATCTGGCCAGGTCAACACCTTGAATTCCTTGTTGTGTTCTTCAAACCATTCTTGAATTCATCAGACCAGGCCACCTTCTTCCATTGCTCCATGGTCCAGTTTTGAGGCTCACGTGCCCATTGTAGGCCCTTTTGGTTATGGACACGGGTCAGCACGGGCACCCCGACAGGTCTTCAGCCACACAGCCCCATACAAAATAAACTGCAATAATCTCAGAACCCCTCAGTTACAAACCAAGGAGACAATGAAAGTCCTTTCCAATGATATTGCTGGACTGTTTGATATTGATGGTGTATCCTCAATATTTCATTATGCTTGAAGCATTCTTATGTAGGCAATGGGATGTTAAGGTACCAATACATAAGAACACACTCACAGAAACTATATTAAAAATCTAAAGACTTTTATTCTTGTTCACATAAAAATATCTCTAGAGTAGTACTTAATGAGATAAAGTGCCATTACAAAGATCTTATTTATATTCTGCAAATATACTGTAATGAGAACAATATCCTCCAATTAACTCCAGGCCTATTGCTGGGCTTATAGAAAATACATCCACTTGTTGATATTCAGATTCAATTATCATCTCATTTTCAGGCCCATGGCTGCAGAGGGAAGACACGACTTCACAATGCGTTATTGATATTAAATCTGTGGCAACCCACAGAGAAGGGGCCTCATCCCTCTAAATCATTGGAATCTTAGGGCTCCTCCAGAGGTTTTCAGGGGGTCCTTGGGCAATGAGCAATTTATTACTTTCACATATGTAACCACATACACCAATGATAGCTACAGTATCTGTAAGGAAGGCATTCTTCCCACTGACCACCAATGTAAGGGACATTCTTCCCACTGACCACCAAAGTAAGGGACATTCTTCCCACTGACCCCCAATGTAAGGGACATTCTTCCCACTGACCCCCAATGTAAGGGACATTCTTCCCACTGACCCCCAATGTAAGGGACATTCTTCCCACTGACCACCAATGTAAGGAACATTCTTCCCACTGACCCCCAATGTAAGGGACATTCTTCCCACTGACCCCCAATGTAAGGGACATTCTTCCCACTGACCACCAATGTAAGGAACATTCTTCCCACTGACCCCCAATGTAAGGGACATTCTTCCCACTGATCACCAATGTAAGGGGCAGGGGCGGACTGACAACTCATGGGGCCCCTGGGCAATAGGGGATCATGGGGCCCCTGTGTCCTTGCCCAAATTCAAAAAAGCCTATGAAAAAGGTACCAGGGGCATCTCATGGGGCCCCCTACTGACCCCAGGCCCTCAGGCAGTGCCCGAGTTTCCAAATGGTCAGTCCACCCCTGGTAAGGGGACATTCTTCCCACTGATCCACCAATGTAAGGGACATTCTTCCCACTGACCTCCAATGTAAGGAACATTCTTCCCACTGACCACCAATGTAAGGGACATTCTTCCCACTAACCCCCAATGTAAGGGACATTCTTCCCACTGATCCCCAATGTAAGGGACATTCTTCCCACTGACCCCCAATGTAAGGGACATTCTTCCCACTTACCCCCAATGTAAGGGACATTCTTCCCACTGATCACCAATGTAAGGGACATTCTTCCCACTGATCCCCAATGTAAGGGACATTCTTCCCACTGACCCCCAATGTAAGGGACATTCTTCCCACTGACCACCAATGTAAGGGACATTCTTCCCACTTACCCCCCAATGTAAGGGACATTCTTCCCACTGACCACCAATGTAAGGGACATTCTTCCCACTGACCCCCAATGTAAGGGACATTCTTCCCACTGACCCCCAATGTAAGGGACATTCTTCCCACTGATCACCAATGTAAGGGACATTCTTCCCACTGACCACCAATGTAAGGGACATTCTTCCCACTGACCACCAATGTAAGGGACATTCTTCCCACTGACCACCAATGTAAGGGACATTCTTCCCATTGACCCCCAATGTAAGGGACATTCTTCCCACTGACCCCCAATATAAGGGACATTCTTCCCACTGACCCCCAATGTAAGGGACATTCTTCCCACTGATCACCAATGTAAGGGACATTCTTCCCACTGACCACCAATGTAAGGGACATTCCTCCCACTGACCACCAATGTAAGGGACATTCTTCCCACTGATCACCAATGTAAGGGACATTCTTCCCACTGACCACCAATGTAAGGGACATTCTTCCCACTGACCACCAATGTAAGGGACATTCTTCCCACTGACCTCCAATGTAAGGGACATTCTTCTCACTGACCACCAATGTAAGGGACATTCTTCCCACTGACCCCCAATGTAAGGGACATTCTTCCCACTGACCC